>NC_141618.1:3023615-3208256 GCF_047967505.1 Dipteris shenzhenensis | reverse complement strand
TCCCCAAACCCTAACCCTCAAACCTTGAACCCTAAACCCTAACTCCCAAATCTTAAACCCTAAACCCTAAACCCTACCCCCCCAAACCCTAAATCCAAACCACCAAACCCTAAACCCTAACTCACAAACCCTAAACCCTAACCCTAACTCATAAACCCTAATTCCTAACTCACAAACCCTAAACCCTAAACCCTAAACCCTAACTCACCAAACCCCAAATCCTAAACCCAAACCACGAAATCCTAAACCTTAAATCCTATGAGTGTTTTCAAGTAATATCATTTATTTAAGTAATAGTTTTAATTAGACTTCATAAGTAATAGTGGAATTGATAGTTGGGAGGGTGGTAGTGGGAGAAAGGGAGAGTGGGAAAGTGGAGAAAGGGAGTGTGGGAGGGTGGTAGTGGGAGAAAGGAGAGTGGGAGAGGGAGTGGGAATGGGGGTGGTGGGGGTGGGGGTGGGGGTGGGAGGATGGGAGTGGGAGTGGGAGTGGGAGAGGGAGTGGGAATGGGGGAGGTGGGGGTGGGGGTGGGGGTGGGAGAATGGGAGTGGGAGTGGGAGTGGGAGAGGGAGTGGGAATGGGGGAGGTGGGGTGGGGGTGGGAGAATGGGAGTGGGAGTGGGAGAGGGAGTGGGAATGGGGGAGGTGGGGGTGGGGTGAGGGTGGGAGGATGGGAGTGGGAGTGGGAGGGGTGGGGAGTGGGAGTGGGAGAGGGAGTGGGAATGGGGGAGGTGGGGGTGGAAGTGGGAGGGGTGAGGTGGGAGGATGGGAGTGGGAATGGAGGAGGTGGGGGTGGAAGTGGGAGGGGTGGGGTGGGAGGATGGGGGAGGGAGTGGGAATGGGGGAGGTGGGGGGGGGTGGGAAAATGGGAGTGGGAGTGGGAATGGGGGAGGTGGGAAAATGGGAGTGGGAGTGGGAGTGGGAGAGGGAGTGGGAGTGGGAGGGAGTGGGAGGATGGGAGTAGGGAGGGGTGAGGTGGGAGGATGGTGAGAGGTGGAGGTGGGAGGATGGGAGTGGGTGGGAGAATGGCAGTGGGAGTGGGAATGGGGGAGGTGGGGGTGGGGTGAGGGTGGGAGTGGGAGGGGTGGGGTGGGAGGATGGGAGTGGGAATGGGGAAGGTGAAAGAATGGGCGTGGGTGTGGGAGTGAGAAGGGGGAGGTGGGGTGGGAGGATGGGGGTGGGAGTGGGGAGTGGGAATGGGGTGGGAGGATGGGGGTGGGAGTGGGAATGGGGTGGGAGGATGGGAGTGGGTGGGAGAGAGAGAGAAGATAATCTAATAGAGAGGCCAATGGGAGAGGAGATAATGTTATAGAAGGACCAATGAGAGAGAAGCACTTAAAACCCTAGTTTTCTTATATATACTCTCCTTCTCTCATTGTTTCTCTCATTTCAACAAGGAAGAGCAAGAGGAGAAGCAAAAAGAGGAGGAAGAGCAAAAGCAAGCACAAGCATAGATTTCAACTTTTTTCCAGGTACTTTTTTAAAATTTGTATTCTTTGAAATTTTATTATAGAGAGAGAACTTAGAGAGAGAAAAGAGAAGGAAAGATTTTTAGAGAGAGATTATAAGAGAGAGAGTCTTGCAGCCTCCAGCAGCAAAAGAGAGAGAGAGAAAGAGAGAGGGAGAGAAAGGAGAGAAGGGGGGGGAAAGAGAGGGGAGAGAAAGGGAGGGGGAAGAGAAGGGGGAGGGGGGGGAAGAGAGGGGAGAGAGGGGGGAAGCCGCGAGGGGGGGGAGAGAGAGAGGGAGGGGGGAGGCCGCTGCCGCGGCACCGGAGAGAGGGGGGCAGAGGGAGGGGAGGGGGGGAAGGGAGGGGAGGGGAGGGGAGAGAGAGAGGCGGCAGCGAGAGAGGAGGGAGGGGGAGAGAGAGAAGGGGGGGCGCAGCAACGAGAGAGAGGGGGAGGGAGAGAGAGAGAGGGGGGGCCGTGGCACAGCGAGAGAGGAGGAGGGGGGGAGAGAGAGAAGGGGGGGCAGCGAGAGAAAGGGGAGGGAGGCCGCTGCTGCAACAGCGGAGAGAGGGGGGGGAGAGGGAGGGGAGGGGAGGGGAGAGAGAGAGGGGGGGCCGCTGCCACGGCAGCGAGAGAGGAGGGGGGGAGAGAGAAGGGGAGGGGCCGCGACAGCGAGAGAGAGGGGGAGGGAGAGAGAGAGAGGGGGGGCAGCTGCGGCGACAGCGAGAGAGGAGGGGGGAGAAGAGAGAGAGAAGGGGGGGCCGCTGCCGCAGCAGCGAGAGAGGAGAGGGGGGGAGAGAGAGAAGGGGGAGGCGCGACAGCGCGAGAGAGGGGGGGGAGAGAGAGAGAGGGGGGAGGAGAGAGAGAGAGAGAGGGGGAGAGAGAGAGAGGGGGGGGAGGAGAGAGAGAGAGGGGGGAAAGAGAGAGAGAGGAGGGGAGGAGAGAGAGAGGGGGGGGAGGCCGCTGCCATGGCAGCAGAGAGAGGGGGGGAGAGGGAGGGGGGAGAGAGGGGAGGGGGGGGCTACCGCGGCAGCGAGAGAGGAACGGGGGGGGGGGAGAGAGGAGGGGGGGGCTGCTGCGATAGCGAGAGAGGGGGGGGAGAGAGAGGAGGGGGGGCACGAGAGAGAGGGGAGGGAGAGAGAGAGAGGGGGGGCCGTTGCCACGGCAGCGAGAGGAAGGGGGGGAGAGAGAAGGGGGGGCAGCGAGAGAGAGGGGAGGGAGAGAGAGAGAGGGGGGGCCACTGCCGCGACAGCGAGAGAGGAGGGGGGGAGAGAGAGAAGGGGGGGCAGCGAGAGAGAGGGGGGGAGAGAGAGAGAGGGGGGAGAGGGAGGGGAGGGGAGGGGAGAGAGAGAGGGGGGGGCTGTTGCCGCGGCAGCGAGAGAGGAGGGGGGGGAGAGGGAAGGGGGGGGGAGAGGGAAGAGAGAGGGGGGGGCCGCTGCTGCGGCAACAAGAGAGGAGGGGGGGAGAGAGAGAAGGGGGGGGCGCGGCAGCGAGAGAGAGGGGGGCCACTGCCGCGGCAATGAGAGAGGAGGGGGGGGAGAGAGAGAAGGGGAGGCAGCGAGAGAGAGGGGGGGAGAGAGAGAGAGGGGGGAGAGGGAGGGGAGGGGAGGGGAGAGAGAGAGGGGGGGGCTGCTGCCACGACAGCGAGAGAGGAGCGGGGGGGAGAGAGAGAAGGGGGGATGCGGTAGCGAGAGAGAGGGGGAGGGAGAGAGAGAGAGGAGGGGGGGCCACTGCCACGGCAGCGAGAGAGGAGGGGGGGAGAGAAAGGGGGGGAGGAGAGAGAGACAGGGGGGGAGGCCGCTGCCGTGACAACGGAGAGAGGGGGAGAGGGACGGGGGGAGAGGGAGGGAGGGGAGGGGAGAGGAGAGAGAGAGGGGGGGCCACTGCCGCGGCAGCGAGAGAGGAGGGGGGGAGAGAGAGAGGGGGGGCACGGCAGCGAGAGAGAGGGGGCAGAGAGAGAGAGAAGGGGGGGCCACTGCCGCGGCAGCGAGAGAGAAGGGGGGAGAGAAAGAGAAGGGGGGAGGGGGGAGAGAGAGAGGAGGGGGGCGCGGCAGCGAGAGAGAGGGGGAGGGAGAGAGAGAGGGGGGGCCGCTGCTACGGCAGCGAGAGAGAAGGGGGGGGAGAGAGAGAGAAGGGGGTGGGAGAGGAGGGGGCGGCAGAGAGAGAAGGGGAGGGGGGGCTGCTGCCGCGGCAGCGAGAGAGGAGGGGGGAGAGAGAAGGCGGGGCGCGGCAGCGAGAGAGAGGGGGAGGGAGAGAGAGAGAGGGGGGGCCGTTGCTGCGGCAGCAAGAGAGAAGGGGGGGAAGAGAGAGAAGGGGGGGAGGTGCAACGAGAGAGAGGGGGGGGAGAGAGAGAGAGGGGGGGCCACTGCCGCGGCAGCGAAAGAGAGGGAGGGGGGGAGAGAGAGAGAGAGAGAGGGAGAGAGAGAGAGAGGGGGGGAGGCCGCTGCCGCGGCAACGAGAGGGAGAGAGGGGGGGAGAGAGAGAGGGGAGGGGAGAGAGAGAGAGGGGGAGGCTGCGGCAAGTGAGAGAGAGAGTGGGGAGCGCAAGTGAGAGAGAGGGAAAAGGTGAGGAGAGAGTGGGAGAGAGAGAGAGAGAGGGGAAATGAAGAGGAGGGGAGAGAGTAGACTAACATGAGAGGAAACATAGACTAGAGCGGAGAGGAAAGAGAGAGAGAGAGAAGAGAGAGAGATGGACGAGAGATGAAAATTTAGAGAGGGAGGACACAAGAGAAAGTACGATTGAGATAGAAAATCTTACCAATGAAGAGGAGAAATGAGTGGGCGACGATCGAGAAAAGATAAAGGAGAGATGTTTTGATGGTAAGAATTTGGGAGCTACGATCAATGAGGCATATGAGAGGAGATTGGTGTGTGATTTAGTCGAAACTTGAACAAACAAAACTATAAACCCTTGGTGTTTGATGAAAATTTAGAGAGGAAGGGCACAAGAGAAAGTACGATCGAGATAGAAAATCTTACCAATGAGGAGAAAAAATGAGTGGGCGACGATCAAGAAGAGATAAAGGAGAGATGTTTTGATGGAAGAATTTGGGAGCTACGATCAATGAGGCATATTAGAGGAGATTGGTGTGTGATTTAGTCGAAACTTAAACAAACAAAACTATAAACCTTGGTGTTTGAAAAGAGAAACGTGTGGAAACTAGAATTTCAAATTTCCCGCCTTTTTTTAAACTATGAATCCTTGTGTTTGAAAAGATAAACGTGTGAAAACTTGAAAATTGTGATAAAAGACAACCTTGTGTTTCAAAAGACAAATGCGCGGATGTGAAAAGACAAATGTATGCTAAAAGCAAAACTTGTAGAAACTTGAATTTTAAATTTTTCTTTGTTTTTGAATTTAAAATGAGTTTCACTTTCATTTTCAATTTACTAGTTTAATTTAGACTATAATGCATTTTGTTTTGGAATGTAAAAAGTATAATTTTAATTTTATTACATTTTAAATTAAAATTTTAAAAGTAGTTTAACTTACATTCGTTATTATTACTTTAATTTATTTCTTTTTAGGGAGAATTAATATATTCTTCTAGGTAAATATTAAAATTTTAATTTTAAGTCTTATTTTCTTTATTTTACGTTATTTTTTCATAAACTTTAAGTTAAACTACTTTATAGTTTTTATTATTTAAATTGAAATTTATTAAGATTTTAACTTCTTATTAATGTGAATGTTCAATTCTTATGAGTTGTAAGTAAATTAGTTTTTGAAAATATAAATTTTATCTTTTTTAAAATGAGAAGGGGGAGGGAGAGAGAGAGAAGGGGGGGGGCGCTGCCACGGCAGCGAGAGAGAAGGGGGGGGAGAGAGAGAGAAAGGGGTGGGAGGATGGGAGTGGGAATGGGGAAGGTGAAAGAATGGGCGTGGGCATGGGAGTGAGAATGGGGGAGGTGGGGTGGGAGGATGGGGGCAGCAGCGAGAGAGAAGGGGGGGGAGAGAGAGAGAAGGGGGGGGAGAGAGAGAAAGGGGTGTGAGTTTAAAAAAGATAAAATATAAATTTTATCTTTTTTAAACTCACAACCTTAGTGTATTAAAAAGAATAATGGAAAATAGATTATTTTTTGCTTTTAATTCGCAACCTAAGGATATTAAAAAGAACAATGGAAAAGAAATTATTTCTTGCTTTTCTTCGCTTCGACGGTTGGTGTAGTCTAGATTAGCATAGATTAGTTTGTCCTTAGAGGAGAGAACTCCAAAAAAACCAATCAAAGCCATGCTCAAAATTTCCCGACCAGTTCCTAATCGGAGTCAGTCCATTCGTTCACATTCGATTTCATAGTCACAACAACCCTACCATTTAAGCAACGATTAAGGTTTTTAAACTTTCAAAATGATTGAAAGTTGTATCAGTGGACATGACAGATTACAGTTGTGGAAGTTGACAGAGCATTTTACACTTATATCAGTTGCGGGAGTTGACAGAGCATTTTGCACTTATATATGACAGACTTCAAATTTGTATTCAGAGATCATTGTAAATCCTTATTTTTTTTCACATTTATGCTCTAAGCCTTGTAAAGCCTTTTAGGATATTCCCAAAGCATTTATGCTCTAAGCCTTGTAAAGCCTTTTAGGCTATTCCCAAAGCATGAAATTGATACTTATATGATTGGGAAGAATAAAAACTTGAGGTGTATTAATGGGACTCATTGTACTTTTGATTTTTCAAAGTAATTGTAGTTTGTCAAAGTACTTAAAATTTGTGTTGTGCTTGAATACAGGATGGATCTTGAGGCTACAGCATTTGTCAATGGTATGACACTGAAATACAATGGAAGAATTTATGCCCCAAAGGACTTCACAAACTGGACAGTTGTTGACACAACAAAGAAAGCATGGTTCTTGGTCTTAAGTAAAGGAAATCTCATTCTAGTGATGACAAAGAGAGAGTTGGAGAAAGATGAGTGGGCATCAAATGTATCTTTCTCAAAGAGCAATTTGATTCAAGGGGGCACCTTAGTAGGAATAAAAATTGAAAAAGACAGCAGTACAATGATGATTTACGCAAAGTCAAGAATGAGCAACAGATCGTTTCTTCTTTCTAAGAAAGATGCAATGCACTTTGTGATGCCGCCGCCAAAAGCACCTAGATTTCCTGAATTGGTTCTTGCATTGGAGATCCTTCAACATGTGTGGGAGGAATTTCCCATTGAGGAAGCAAGAAAAATGCAGTCAAAGATTATCCTTGAATACTTTCAGGGTGTCATCGAACAAGGTTCAACTTCATTGGAGGGACCTAAGGTGCAAGAATCCACACATGAGAAAGGAAGTGATGAGACACACCATGTAGACCTGGTTCATGGTAATACAAATGAGAGAGGAAGTGGAGTGGATGAGACAGAACACATTGTAGCAATGGATGAGGGTCTTGTACACATGGATGCTTACAAGGGATCTACATCTGAGACAAGAATTGAATTGGTGGAGACCGGACATGCACATGCATCTCAGACAAAAATTGAATTGAGTGAGACACGACATGCATCAGATAAGACAGGACATGCACACACATCTCTTGTTCATGGTATTACTCACTTAGATGGTGTAACTCATGAAGTTGATGGAATAACAGAACAAGTGAAGCCCTTAAGTATACCTGAAGTTGAGGCAATAGAAGAAGAAGTAGGGCGATCCAAAGCAGTTCACATTGAGCCCCTAAAAAATAAACCTCAACATCAAATGCAAAAGGCAAGTACTTCACGAGCTACAGTTCCAAGTCCTATAACTGGAAAAAGAGGTCGTTCATATACAAAGAAATTGCAAAGAAGAGAAAAGGAAGAACATGAAGAGGATGCGGAGGGTCTTGAAATGGAGTCAGATCTAGAAGCAGAAATGTTATCAATGAAGAACCTAAATCTTCGCTTGAATGAGCCTGTGACAGATGAGGATCCAGGATATATATGGGGCCAGAAGACTCAAGTTATACATGCTTCAACAGTGGTCAAAGCAAGTGTCTTCACCAACAGCAGGACCTTAGATACAGCCTATGCTAAAAAGATTTTTCAGGCTTTGATTGATGGAAAAAAACCAGTTGTTTCTAATTTGGTACTCCGTCCAAGAACATTTTGGCCAGTCATGGGAGATTATAGTCAATCCATCAATTTCTCTCAACCTATAGATTTTGAGATGCAATTCACTAAGTTCCTCGGAAAACAAGTTCCCTTACTTCAAGAAGGACAGAGTTCAGTGAATGATCCAGAATGACATATAAGGGATGCCAAGAGAAATTTCTTAGCTCATTGTACATTTGAGGCAATAGATGGTCAGCACTATGCCTATGCTTGTAATGAGCGCTCTAGAGATGCATACAAGAAAGGAGAAATTACTTATCAAACCTTCGTGAGTGTGCCTCAATTTCACTATTATTCTGCATGCATTTGTATCTTCAAGAACGAGAAAAAATATTTGATTGAGTCGGAAAGACTTAATCATGACATTTATGCACTACGAAAAATCACCTCCACTTCAGAGATGTTGCTCAAAGCTAGGACCATATGGAAAACTTTTAATTCTCCTTTGACCACTCTCAAAAGAACTGCAACTAAAGTGGAAGCGGATAATCTTGTTGACTTCTACACATGCTTGAGTGCCATTGTACCAAGGGGAAAGCAGGAAAGAGCAGAGGTGATTACAAGCTTCAAGACAGTAAGGGATAGGTATCAAGACTACACAAGCATACTTTTCCATAGTGATGAAGTTTTTCATCAGATCAAAGACGTGTGTCTTGCATGTGAGAAAGGAGATGTCACATATGAGGCTCCATCATTGATTAAAGAGAAGGCAAAAAAGATTGAGAAAAAAGAGATGACAGCTCGGATGTGGAGGCCTTTAAGAAACCTACCAGACAAATACACACGTCTTGCTGCACAAAAATTAATGTCCAAAGAATGGTTTTTTGGCAAAAAGGATAAAGATCATTGCATGGAAGATTGCATCATCCAACAGGTCAAGCGTGATGCAGTAAAGAGTGCAATTGAATATTTATTGGGAGAAAAAAATATTCCAATTAGCCAATGTAAAATTGATCATAACATTGTGAGGCAGATGGCATAAGCTTTACCGTCAGCTAAACAGAAGGCTTGGGCGCATAAATGGGTGAAGGTAGAAGATGATGGATCTGAAATTACTCCCTCTATGAGAAGTGACATTCCGGAAAATGTGTATTCATATGCACAAAAAGTCATCAATAAGCACACTCTCAGAAAAGAAAAAACTTTGAACAAGGGCTTTTATTTCATACATGCAATCATTTCAGAGTCTGGAAAGAGTGTTGAGTGCAAGGGAGTTTCATTGAATGATTTTTTGTCCGACGACACTGCTTGGGAGAGACCTCAGCTTTTCTTTGTCTATGAAATATCACCGGATGACATTCGTCAACTCCTTGACAGAATATTACATACCACCATTGGTAGAGTGGGACAATGTAATATAGTCATATTTGCTGATAAAGATGACAAGGAACAAATGTCTGCTACCCTATAAAAACAATATGGCAATGAGCTTAAGATTTACAATGGTATATACTCAAGAAAAAGGGACAAGAGAGAATGCGGTCTCAAGATACAGAGTCTAGAAACCTTTTTCTTGTGCATGAAGAGCCCTTACAATGATCACTCCTTACAAAACAATATAAGAGGGAATGCAAAGAGATTGCAACTACTGCTGGAAGAGCATGAAGCTCCAAGTCCCCTCCATCGCAATGCAAATCACTATGAAAGCCCAGCAAAAAGTGCTGATCTTTTAATTAGTATGATGGAATTTTTGCCACCGTCCAAATGGGATGTCACATTGTGTCGAATGGGACATCTGTTTGAAGCTCTTATCAGAAAAGGACACAATGTAAATATTATTGAGAGCCTTGCTTGCTTGGAATACCTTGATACCATGGCTTCTCTCACAATAAAGTTTGATAAGAAAGGTCCGATCTCACATGAAGAGGATGACATAGAGATGATCATGTATGATGAGAGCAAGAAAGATGATGAGATATAATAGTGAGGACACCAGCGATAGCAAGGAAGCAGAAGAAGATGGATATGACACTGACCTTGCCTCTGAAGGTTACATAAAAAGACCACGAAGATATGTAGAGGTATGAAAACTTATGTTTAATTTTCTTTATTCATTTAAAGGTCTTTTTAAATTTATAATTAATTTAAAATTTTGAATGTCATAATTATTTTATCCTTTTATAGGAGAAGGGAGAGGAGGAGGATGAGGAGGACATAGCTGGAGTAGAGAATATAGAAAGCTCATCTCAAGAAAGCAAAGCTGCTTTGGCTATCCATCGGATGACTCTAGAAAATAATCATACATTGCAGCAAATGGAGAAGTCATTTCAAGTTAGGTTTCAAGTTCGAGAACAACCTCTTGCTTTTATATTCGATGAAGAGGACATTTCAATCCTCATAAACTTCAAGAAAGAGGTGAATGACAAGGTCATAATAGCCATCCTCAGGTTTGACACAAACTTTTTACTGACTTTATGCTTTTGTATTTCCATTGGATCAAATGAACTAATATTCTTTTCTTTTTATTGCAGTATGGTTTTACAACAGCTTCCTCGATATATACAAAGATGTGCATATATGGTCGATCCTCTTGTTTCTAGTGTACTTAGCAATAAGCAGAAGACCATAGATGATGTTTTTAAGTGGTTGCAACCTATTGATTTGACTGCGGCACGAGTTATCTTTACTGCATATCACGAGGAGTGAGTATCAATCCCTACCTAGCTTATCTCTTATATTGTGGAGGATTATATCAAATAATAATTATTCTTAATTGATAATGCAGCTTGCATTGGAGCTTGGTAATTATGGACATCTTAGCCAAGCAATGCTTCTTTGTCAATTCAATAGCATCTATCCATGGTAGTGTGTCAGAGTAAGTATAACCTACTTGTGTCATAATTATGTCAATGAGATGCATCCTATGCAATGCGCACATTCATTTATGTTTTCTATTTTGATGTGTAGATCTACTCGAAAGTTGGTAGGTGCTATAGATGCACTTATGCAAATGGAGGGTGACTTGGAAGATCAAATAGAGTATGTAACATGCCCTGCAATGAAGCAGAATGATGACCATAGTTGTGGGTGGAGAGTCGGATATAACTGCTTTTTGCTCCTTGCTCAAATTTTTAATTTGAGAGGCGGTGAAACCTCATTGTCGACATATACAGACTTGCATCTATATGCATTTATGTCATCTATCATTAAGGCATTTATTGATAACGTGGTGGAGCATCCAGAGGAAACATTGGTTGCTACGCCCATAAGTTGTCCTGATGCAACCGCTGTATTGGATGAAATGGGGAGCTCTTCTGAGGTTAGGGTCATCATTAGCAAGCAACCTCGTGTTTTGACTTTTGGTAGCGAGGAAGTTACAATCCTCTCCGACCCTTTGGAAGAGGCTAATGACAAAGTCATGATGGCCATCCTCAGGTTTGATATGAACATTTCTTGGCTTGATACTTCAATCATTTGATTCAATCTGCTTCTAACATTTGTTTATTTATTGCTGCAGTATGGTTATATATCTCACTTTCCTAGATCAGTACAGAATCGCGTCTGTATGCTTGATTCTCTTCTTTCAGCTATACTTAGTGATAGCAAGAAGACAGTAGATGATGTTTGTTCAATTCTACAACCTTTAGAGACTTGGATGGCATACTACTTGTCTTTATGCCATACTATGAGAAGTATGGTCTCAATCTTTCTTTTACTCTCTTATTTATAATATTGTGTCAATTAATACTTAATATTGTGATAAATCTTATCGCTCTTTATTGGTGATGTAGTTCACATTGGAGCCTGATAGTATGGGACCTGGATGACAACCATTGTTGGTTTGTCAACTCATTTACAGGCTTTCACGAGGTGTTCAGGTAAGTGTTCTTTTATCATAGCATTATGAACATGCATCTTACTATTTACTACACAAATTCACTTTGTCATATGTCATGATGGACAGGTCTGCAAACAAGTTAGTTTTTGCGATTATGAAAATCAGGGAGCATCAAGACCAACCAAATTTCCAGACACGCCTTGCAGTGGAGCAGAAAGACATGTTTAGTAGTGGGTGGAGAATTGCCTACAACTTCATGTTGTATCTCAATGAAATTTTTGAACATGTCTCAATAGAAGCATATACCAAGATCGAGCTACAAGATTTTGTGGCTAAGACTGTTCATTATCTAACTGCTATCATTGGGAAACAACATGATGGACTCAATGAAGAACCTGAGGGAGCCAAAGAAAAAGAAGAGACAATTCAGTCTCGTTCTGTATCACAGCCTCAAGTAGAAGCATTACAGTCTACACTTGCATTAGAGACTCAATGCATTCTTCCTACACAAGAAGTGGAGACTCAATGTGCATCTACAACATCACATCTTGTAAAGGAGGAAGAGATTAAGTCTATCCCAATTGCACCAGAAGTAGAATCTCAATGTACACCATCCACACAAGTAGAGACTCAATGTACTCTTAGAGAATCATAGCCTCAAGAGGACTCACCAGACTCTATTCAGTTGTAAAACATGTAGAAAGAAACATGAGTCCTTGAAGATTTTTATCTTGTTTGTATTGATTAATGATAGTGTTTTTAAAACTTATGTTAAATGTTGCAATACATTAGGATATTTTATGATATTTATTCAGTACAATACATTAGGTTTTACTTTTTTGAAAGTCTAATTTATTATAATAAATATCTTATGATGAGAATCTAATAATTATATCATTCTTATGTTCCATCACTTTATTTTATAGATTTCAGTGTACTCAAAATCTATCATTTATTATGTACAGCAAGTCTAACTTATATTATATTAAAAGAATATCTCATGATGAGATTCTAATAATTACTAACTTATATTATATTAAAAGAATATCTCATGATGAGATTCTATTAATTATATCATTCTTGTGTTCCATCATTTTATTTTATAGATTTCAATGTACCATCACTATCTTACATGTCTCAAATGTCTCCCATTACGGTCTTGCATCCCATCATTTTATTTTATAATGTCTCGCATTACGGTCTTACATCTAGTCATCTCGCATTACGGTCTTGCATATGCAGTTCTATAAATTCCCTAGTAGTCGTTCATCTTCTATATCTCACCCGCAGCAGACACTTCTTTCACTTTGCTCTTCTTACCTTACTCCTCTCCTCAAGCTTGCTCCTTCCATCTTGCCCGCAGCCTTGCCTCCTCTTCTCAAGCATACTCCTTTCATCTTGCCTTACCTCCTCTAGTTACCTTCCTCACTCTCGTTACCTTCCTCACCTCGTTCGTCTTCTATATCTTTCCTCACTCTCGTTATCTTCCTCACCTCGTTCGTCTTCTATATCTCACTCGCAGCAAAAACTTCTTCCACTTTACTCTTCTTACCTTACTCCTCTCCACACTTCTTCCACTTTACTCTTCTTACCTTACTCCTCTCCTCAAGCTTGCTCCTTCCATCTTGCCCGCAGCCTTACCTCCTCTTCTCAAGCATACTCCTTTCATCTTGCAGCCATTATGGATCTTTTTAAGGTAATCGATTCTGTCGAGCAAGCCATTAGCAGCCTCAAAGAATGGATTGCCAAGAACCAAGGAAAGAGAGAGGAGAGAAAGCAAAATCCAGCTCCATTAACCCAGTACAAGAAGGATGACTTTGCTTGTCAGAAGGGCTTAGAGAAGGAAGAGGAAAGAAAAATAAGTATGGCTACTACTAAAATAGATAAATTGTAGTCATATAGGAGAGAGTTGATAGACTTTCAAAGTGAGATATCTTCGCGTGTGGCTCGTTATGGAAGATTTTCCCCCGAGGAAGCGCAAGCCATTCGGAATAAACAAAGTGTTATGCAGGAGAAAATTCATCAATCCTTACTTCTCTTCTGTAATTTTAACTACATCGATGAGGATGAGATGAGCTCAGCTCTTGAATGGGTTGAATTTAGGCTAAGGACTTGAAAATAGAAAATTCATCAAATTGAATGGCTGTAGTCTTGAAAATCTCAGGCTTAACTTTTGAAGGTGTTTATTAACACCATTAAATATTAAGAGAGTTTACAACAACCGAATCTTATTTTTTCATGTAACTTATCTAGGCTGCATTAAATTTTATAATTTTAGTTTCATGTCCTTAAAAATATATTAAAAAATGCTTGTTTTTATGCTTTTATATGTGCTTTGAAGATTGGGTTTTTCTTAAATTTTATCTGAAAACTAGTCCAAAAGTATATGTAAAAATGAATTTGTACATTGACAAGTCCAAAATTAATGAAATAAGTGTTTATTGAAATAATTCAATATAATGAGGCCATAAAAAAATCAATACTCAATCACACGTCACCTGTTTGGAGAAATAATACTCCGATTGGATCTCATGCTATGGTGCAAAGGTCAACCACTGAGACAACCACCCCTGTAGGAAATGTCCTCAAACATGCACGGAACTGATGATCCTCCCATTTCGCAGTGTGCGAGTGGTGTATGTAGCGGTACAACTTCCCTAAAAAACTGTCAATGAATACAACACGTGGTGTCTCCTTCCCCACAAGCTGCAAACTCCTCGACTGTGCACCACCATCTAATGTCAAGGAGGCTATACTCATACTGCTGCCAACGAACCATCTGCACATCACAAGTATCTAGTGCAACTCGTGGCACTCTAGCAAAGTCACCACCCAAAGTACACCTGCCTTCCACACAATCAAGGGAGTGGAATAAAGCATCACCATCTCGTGTACACAATATGGAATGAATGAAGTCGCAAGGGCTAGTAGGAACCACTCCCCTATGACCATCAAGGGAATGGAATACGTCATACATCAATCCAAAATCCACATGGTAGCGACAACAGCATGTGTCACGCTCCTGAGAGCATTGCACAAACCATGGCCTGCATCGCTCAAATGACCTCTGCCCAATCTTGAACTCTGGGTGCGCCTCTACAATCTGAGTGTACAACTCAGTCTGGCTAAACTCCAAAAAACATGCACCATGCTCAATGTACACACTGCATGACACCCTCTTCCGCAATGCCTTCTTGAACACCGGGGATGCTCTGCAATGCTCCTCCCAAAACTGTTGTATGAAGGACCTAGTGGAATCATCCAACAATCGATTGCTGTGAGGTGCATGACCACTCAAAGCCCAAAGACCATCAGTCTCACTATCCTCTAGACTCTGCCTCCTAATCATGCCTGCTCGCAATGTGCGTGGTGCAATCTGAAGAAGACGTGCAGCGGTACGCACATGGCCTATCATATGAGGTCTACTAATGGCAGCCACAATAGCATGACGTGCTGCCAAGGCATCACTAGAGTTCCTATGCTTAATAGAAGCATAGGAATGTTGAACACTGCTAAGGACCTCGCTACATACAACCCTATCTCTACATGCACCAAGACCAGCAAGCCTCCTACACTCTACCAAGTCAGGGTGATCAATCAGGGATGTGAGAAGAGAAGACTATGAAGCTAGTGTGAGGTCACAAAAAAAAGACTGCACAATCTTGCTAGTACGATGACGGATAGTGGACTTCGGCAGGTCACATCGTGAAGCAACACTGCTGCTGCAAGGTGGGGCAAGGGGATCAATGGGAGATGGTAGGGTGGAGGGGGGAAGGGAGGCACCAAGGGGAACGAGGGGAGGGGGAGGGGGAGGGGGGAGGGTGGAGGGGGAAGAGGTAGAGGTGGAGGCACCAAGGGGAACGGGGGGAGGGGGAAGAGGTAGGGGAAGGGCGAAGGCTGGAGGTAGGGGAGCGAATGAGGATGGGGGGACAATGGAGGTGGGGGTGGGGGTGGGGGTGGAGGTGGAGGTGGAGGTGGGATGTAGAGGTGGAGGTGGATCGGTGGTGGCAGCGCGAGCTCTAGCTCTAGAGGCTCTCTTGCGCTCACGAGCCTTTCGCTTGCGCTCCTCATCAATGAGATTTGGGGGGGGGTTCCTACATCTTTCATGTCTACTAGCTCTACGGCTTTGAGAACCCATTCTCAATGAAAGTAGAATGGAAGGTGTGACAAAGTGATGAGGAGGCAAGAATGGCTAAGAATGGGTGAAATGAACCAAAACGTGGTGTCTTATAGAGAGCCTAACCTCATCCACTATATTGCTCTTCATTATTATAATAATTTAGCAAATCCAATTCGGTGGAAGGTTAGTAGGCACATAAGGGTGTGTGGTTGAATCATCAAATCCCAAATCCAACGGTTAGATTTAGGAAGATTGAACTTTAATTTTTACTTTTACTCCTCTAAGGATCAACAAAGAATATTAAAAATAAATCTAGTAATTCTCAAACATGGCCAAACATTTCAAAAATGTCAATATTTTAGTCCTCCGCATGATGAATAAGAGGAAAAAATTTTGGTTAAATTCGAGTAAGGAAAACATACAATATGGCCTCCAAGATTGAAATCTCCCTTTTGTGGGGGAAAAAGGGCCACCCAAGCCTAATACCAAGACAAGGTAGGCTTGGTATTAGGCTTGGTGAGGTAGGCTAGGAGCATCACTGACCCTAGTGGCAATCCTTTGGAGTGTTCATGCTACCCATGTGGAAGGCTGAGTCATCTAGTTTTGCCTTGCAACCATGCCACGTTGTTAGACCGCGTGGTGCCATGTCATGAAGGAGATGTGACATCACTCCTTGCCATGTCACCTTACATTGCCACACGTGCTACCACATCAGCCACATGTGCCACCTCATCATTCCACATCATAGGAACTCTTGGAGCCATGTCATCACACCTTGCCACCATGGCATACCCCGTCAACCTTGCCATATTACCAATCCCTCCACCTCATGAATGCCAACTCATCCTGCCACATCACATTTCCACGTCATGGAAGAGACTCATATATTCCACACCATATTGCCACATCATGACCATGCATGGTGCCACATCAGCCACATGTATACACATCACGATGTGTGCAAGGCATAGAATACCTCGATCGAGGTTTCTGACCGTGATGTGCGAGGCATAGAATACCTTGATCGAGGTTTATGACCTGCGTGAGGCATAGAATACCTCGATCGAGGTATATGACTGTGGGATATGTATACGTGAGGCATTGAATACCTCGATCGAGGTATTTGACCTAGGCATATCATACCTCGATCAAGGTATTTGTAGGACAAAACTGGAATAAAATCAAACGATGCAAATATTCGAAATTAACGTTGGATTCTAGCCAATTACTTTCAATCTTAGCACCTTCTCCACCAATAAAAAAATACTTAAAAAATGTGGTGTGCTACTAAAATGCATGTATTTTATGACTTTATTTATTATAAATAATTATTTATAATTACATAAATCATTCAAAAATATACCAATAAATCAAGTTAAGCTCTACATAATGTAAAGAGAACACTTACAAAGTTTCAATAACATTTAATCTAAAATGAGTGAGAATTTTAGAATTTAATATGACACTCTCTGTTCGTGACAAAGGTGTGACCACCCTGGAACCATGCCGTGTGACACAAAGAAATTTTTTGTGTGTGCATCGAATTTTCGATCACACTATACGATTGTGTGTACAATAGCAAGTGTGATGTTGTGTCTAAAGACCTCAAAGACTAGATCCATAGGGAAGTAGGTGAGATTTGCATTTTTGTGTGCTAAAAAGCTTGTTTTTCCACCTCCTAAGGATTGGGGAGTGAACAAAAGGTGGACACCCTTAGCTTGCTACTTCCCCAAAGCATATCCGATGGTGACAATACTTTGCACGCATCTCAACGTAGTTGAAACGGACTTGCATACAAAGTGGATCCCCCATCCGATAAGTACTTGTTTGAATGACACACCTAGGGCCGTGTTTTTATATGGTTGTGCATGACGCTATGGTTTTATGCTTGATTGACAATACAAAGCATATCTGATGGGCACAATTCTTTGTACACACCTTCAACTAGGTGGAATTGACTTACATGCAAAGTGGCATTCCCTTCGCATAAGTACTTGATCGGATAACACACCTAGCACCGTGTTTTTTTACGAATGTGCATGACACTAAGGCCAAAATGGTATTTAATACTCAATCGACCATGCAAAGCATATCCGATGGTGACAATACTTTGCACGCATCTCAACCTAGTTGAAACAGACTTGCATGCAAAGTGGAGCCCCCATCCGATAAGTACTTGTTTGAAAAACACACCTAGGACCGTGTTCTTTTATGATTGTGCATGACACTAAGGCAAAAACGGTGTTTTATGCTTGATGGACAATGCAAAGCATATCTGATGGGCACAATACTTTGCACACACCTTCAACTAGGTGGAATTGACTTACATGCAAAGTGGCATTCCGATCGCATAAGTACTTGATCGGATAACACACCTAGCAGCGTGTTTTTTTACGGATGTGCATGACACTAAGGCAAAAATGGTATTTAATGCTCGATCGACCATGCAAAGCACCTTCAACTTGGTGGAATTGACTTACATGCAAAGTGGCACGCCCATCCCATAAGTACTTGATCGGATAACATACCTAGCATCGTGTTTTTTAACGGATGTGCATGACACTAGAGCAATATTTAATGCTCGATCGACCATGCAAAGGATAACTTGGTGTGTCCATCTGATGAGTTCTTGATCAGATAACTTCTCCCACCAATAAATTAAGTACTAATTAAAAGTTATAATAAATGAGTAGATTATTAAAAAGAGACTAATATTTATGTAATTGTTGCTACTGCAGCTTGCAAGCAGCTTGCTTGCAAAGGACTCTCACAAAGGAGATGGCTATAGATTTTGTTCCAGGGATGGGTGTGATTTTATGTAGCAAAAGAGAAGTAGTTGCATTTGCTACAATCCATGATAGTGATCCCAATTCAGTTTGCCACTTTCGAAGACTTGGTGAAGATAAGGTGGCAGTTACTGTATCAAAGATTCTTAGCGCACATGTTGAGCTAAAGTATAAATGTGGAGATATGGAAACACTTGGAGATGTTATGCCCTACAACACATCCAACAAATCATTTATAGCATGGGACAAAGGTGAGACTTATGCAACAGACATTATCAAGAATACAAAGTGCACCACCTTGGATTTTACTATAGGGGACATTTTACAAATGAGATCATTTGCAAATAAAACTGTAGCAGAAGGTGAAGTATTGGGATTTGAACAAGTGGAGCAATGGTCATTTGCACAGATGAGGATTCTAAAAGTCACTGATGATGGTATGGTTGATAACATAACATCCTTATGTGATCCCTACTATGAGGTAGGCAAGAATATGAGATGGAGCATGCAATTTTTGAACATGAGAAAGAGGCACGTGGTTTTCAATGATAAAGACAAGGTATACTACAATATCAAAGGACCTAAAAAGCGTGCCCATGTGCCAGGCTCTATCACTTCAAATGTGGATGATTTCAATGTACCCAATTATAGAAGTGACATCTTATCTGAAGTGGGGGATGAGTTCATTGGTTCCGAGAAACAAAATGATTTTAGAAGCGAAGCCTTATCTGGGACACATGTAGTCATGGGGATGCGAAATAGCTTGGTCCTTCCAAAATGCATATTTTTGTGTGGAATGTCGAATAAGGTCATGATGAGATTTTCGGTTTTTTTTGTATGATTCCCTTTGATTTGGACATGTTGCACTCTCAATCGCTCGCTTTAAATCATCACAGACATTGCACTTTGACATTTTTTGCCTCCTTGGGATTTTAACATATCCAAAGTTCTTCTTCCAAAGAGTATACAAAGTATGAGAAGAAGCTACGGCATCCCCTCTTTGCCTTTGCTTTTATGCTATAGAGTCAAATAATTCGAGCTTTGTCAAGCCCATTGGAAGGTGCATTTCAGTGATCGCGTCAGGGTTAGGAAGTTTGGTAGATATATGGGGTTGAGGTAAAGCATTTTCATGTATGAAGTCTTGCAAAATTACTGATGCCCTGACAGTTGAGATTCTTGATTTGGACCTTCCTCTATTACCGTGAATGCTAAATTTGTTGCCGCCCTTTGCCTTGGTGACTAAATCCCAATATGTACCATGGGATAATCCAGTAATATTGCGATATGCCTTATTGCAAATCTTTTTTCCATTTACGAGAGGTTTTACCTTTTGTCTTGAACTTAGCCTTTTATTGCCATTCTGAAGAAAGCAAGAGAGACTTGTGAGAAGGTATTCATTTCTTTCGCTTCCTCTTCTTTGCCACACGTCCTCTACATTCCCTGATGTCTGCAAGATCAATGAAGTGCATACATCTCTCATACATCTTCGCTTGCAACATAGATATCCCAATGCATTTAACATGTTCTCCTCCTTCATTACTCTCTTCCTCTTTGGTTGCTTTTGTGGATTTTCCTAGATTCGCTTTCTCTTCATGCATATGTATGACCGTTTTCATTCCTCATGTATGTTGTTATTTGTATTTATGCACTTCTTCTCCTCACATTTGTTTGTAACCAAGCATCCATGATTGGTCGTTGCATTCTTGGCCATATCACAATCAAAGTTAAATATTGAATAATCCTCTATTGATCTCATCCTCGTTTTTAACATACTATTAGGACCATTCAATGAATTCAATATTCTATGAGAGTATTGAGAACCTTGAAACTCTTCCACTCCTAAGAGAACATCACTCATTGGGACATCTTGCATGGCTTTCACAAATCCACAAGCTTGATTGACACCAGGTTTGTTAATATGCATGAACTCATCCACACTTGACAAGACATCATATTGAAACCTTTCCCCTTCTCACTGTGCAAGAATACAACAAGTTTTGTTGCCACTCCACCTCAATTACAAGGAAAGCACTTTCTAAAGACACATCTATGTGGAGTGTTAGTGCATGGAATTAAGTTCTATGTAGATATATGGATTGATTCCTTGCATCTACATGATAGCAATCAAGTTGTAACATCTATTATGAAGGCAATTCGCAATGTACATGCAGAAAAAGGTCGCCTACCACAGACTTTGAGAATACAAGCTGATCATTGCTGGCAAGAAAATAAGAATGTACTCATGTTTGCATTCTGCTCCATGCTAGTTGCTCATCGAATCTTCAATGAGGTCGAATGTGGATTTTTGTATGTTGGGCATACACATGAGGATATCGATCATGCTTTTAGCACAATCTCAAGGGAGCTTAAATGCAAGGATGTGGAGACAATAGATGACTTGGTAAGAAGATGTGGCAGGCAAGTTGGTGGTCGTAAGGAAAGTACACTATGTGAGAGGCTCGAAAGAATGTATGATTGGAAGAGCTTCATTCTACCTTTCATACAAACGTGTGATGCATTGACAGGTCATACCAATCCACACTACTTTCGTTTTCTTTTTTAAGATGAAAAACCCGTAATGCAATGGCAACAGTATTCTCATGATACAAAATGGGAACCTGAAGAACCTTACAGTCTCTTAACTTCAATTCCTAGCAAGGAAAGGTATCCAACATGGGCTCCTATACAAGAATTCAATGAGAGGTCTAACTGTGAAATAGAAGGATTCAAAGCATTTATTACATACAAAGAGGAAATGCTCCAGAGATATCCTGATTCGAAGCCTACTTGGAGAGAACACACTACCACTTTAATTAACAAGACACGAAATTTAATAAAGGACCTTGAGAGAATGCAAGGCTCAAAGGATGTCAAGGAAGAATGCAATATGTTTTGGCCAAATGTTCATAACAATTTGCGCCTAGCTCCAGTCTTTGAAAATGAATTTGTATCATTACTCCCACGTCCATATTGTGGACCGAAGAAGAGAGAGTTTATGCCACAAGTAGATATAGAGGTCGATTGTTTTATTGTGTTTCGGCCATCGGATGATGAATATGAGAATGTGAAGTTTTGGGTTGCAAAAGTAGTTGATATGCAAAGAGATGACCAAGGGAGAGCTACAACATTTATAGCGGTATGGTATGAGCCAAAGGGCAGGAAGGAGAATATGGATAACAACACATTGTATACTAATTGTATAATGAAGGAGTGGGTCCCAAATGATGAAGCGGTCTCTCAAGTTTCGACGGAGACAATCATAGTGTCTTGGCATTCAAGGGCAAAGAAATCAAAGAAGCGCATAGGATATGAGGTAGAAGGAAAAATAAAAATACCACAGCAAAGTATTTTGCATATACACAAATTTTTAAGGATGCTTGCCATGGAGGAAGTAGAAGGAGACAGCGCAAATGAAGAATGTCCATGATTAAAGCTTTGTATTGAAGTCCATTGAAGCTGGATTTTATTTGGGTACTAGGCAAGAAGCCAATTCAAGACAATTATAATCAGAGTCATCACCTCCTATGTCAAATGAGAGTCAAAATATGCACTGGATGTCACCAAGGGTCAAGGCTTGGCAAGACAATAGGGAGCAGGGATGTTTTTATCGAAGGTATAGAAATATAGTATTATAATATACTGGCGAAATTTTTCATAAATTATTTTTAAAAGTTTCAAGGAATTGGCGAATTATATCTTTTATTATAATTTTTGTTTCAAATCTTGGCTAAATATTCTAGGGCATTTAAAAAACTTTCAATTTTCACAAATATACTAAAAACTAGTTATATTGAAAACTCTGTCTTTTCCGTTTTACATAATTTCAAAATACATGAAATAGCTAGCATTTATGATACTGTAGAGTATGCAAAACATAAAATTGTTTAAGTATAATGAATTTCCTTCAAATCCAATGGGAAAAGAAATTTCTCAAAGTCTAGTTTAAGTAGTCCAAAAAAGCTAATTATAGCCTTTTCTTTTATAGCTTGACTTCTAGAGTGCTAATGCTCTATCATACGGAAAGCTACTAACATCATAAGAACAAGAGTATAATCTCAAGCTAAGATCTAAGTTATCATCTAGCTTATTATGAAGCTTATTCTTCAAATAACCGAGAGTACTAAAACACCTTTCATCCTCAACTGATGAGCCAAGAATAAAGGTTTGACATAAATTTGCAAGCTTGAAGTTCTCAGAAATGTTATCTTATAGGAATGTACTGCGAGAGAGCTCGTTCCAAAGCCGAACCATCGTACCTTACATTTGAATATTTTTCATTAAATTACTTTGCTGGTGCATGACTTCTCCAAAAAGGGAAGACTGTGAATAAAGCTTTCCAAAATCCAACAAATCATTGTACTTTATATTGTCCATGTCAATGTCCCGTCCAAAGTGTTTTTTGAGGACAACTAAATGATTCTTTAGACCTGCTTTGATACTTTCAAAAGATCCATTGACCCAAAAGTGTGAAAATATGATGATAAATGCTTCCATTAGATCATTTCATGGAAACCTACTTCTAATCTCATCTACCACTGCACTTGCAACTTCACTAAGAGCATTTTTCACTGTTTGTACTTTCTTTAAAAAAGCCTCTTTTATAATGTATTGTAGTCTTTTGTGTCGTTTGTTTCCTCTCGTCATCCTGAAAACCTGATTGTTTGCACGAAGGCAAACATATCCTTCCTGGTCACATGTTAAAAGTGAGGAATCCCCATCTAGGTCTATTAAACTTTTCCAATCTTTAAACAATTTCTCGTCTTAAAAACTGGAGCTTGACTACTTATCGTATGCTGTTGTTATACTCAAATTAGTGAGTTTTATTGCCTTTACATATTCATTGATATAAGTATCCTTCGATTGCGACATTTTACTCAACATATTCATTTTTTCTAAAAGTAAAATAATTCCACACAATCCCAATATCGGATCTATGTTGGTCAGTTTATGATACAAAATATTTACATTTTCAACTTCTTCTGCCTCCATGTGCATTAAATAGACCAAAGTCTTGTATTCATCCCATAATCTTTTCACTGACTGAACCAAAGATATCCATCTACTATCCACATTCTTCAAAATCTTCCTCCCTTTTGTACCTAATGCTTCTGCAATAACTCTAAATTAATTGTATCTTTTTGGACTCTTGCAAAAGTAAGAGTAGCTTTTTTTAACCAACGTCTCGATTCGTTATACTGATGGAAATGTGGACACAACTTTGTAAGCTAGATTCATGCGATGAGCCATACAATATATCCCAACACAGTAAGGAGCATATTTTGTTTCTATTTATACAAAGACCATTCCGACAACCTTACAAGACTGAAGCACCATCACATGCAAAACAAACAAGTTTCTTGACCATCTCAGACTCTATCACGCCTCCATACTCTTTTAAAGCTTGGATCAAAACTTGCACTACGTTATTAGCATTGGATTCTAAATTAAGTTTGTATACATGTAAAAAATATGATTCTCTTATTGTTTTCTACCACGTTCAAATGCATTCCCAACCACGATGTAGTATCCACAGCTGTGTCCTCATTAATATCATTTGCAAATGTTGGGTTCCTTGCACATGCTTCATTAAACCGAGCCAAGACATTCCCAGTGTTACTCTCTACCCATAGCATAACATCACTGTCCCATTTTGTGATCCCTACAAGGTATTTCTTGTTAGGATCCAATTCTATTTGACGCCTTATATTCAAAACAACTTTGCTATTTAAAGTATGCAATCTAAAAGTGCTTTCTATGGTCATCCCCATCTCCTTTGTACTCATGTTATTTATCTATGCAAGCTCATTTCGAAGGACTTGATTGACATACTTTCGTTGTCCTTTAGATAACTCAAAATCAATAGCCTTATGCTTAGATCCTTCCATCCCTAAACCATATGTAGGATCAAAACAAAAATAGTTCTAAATATTCACACTTTGATAGCCATATGGGCTAGCATGCAGAGTCCTTCACGGGCAACCTCTTCTAGGAGGACTATTTTACTTTGAGTTTGAAGGGGTTCTCTCTTTTTCTCAGAGGTTTCTATCGGATTGAGATGGCACTATCAGCCTCAATCCTTTCTTTTTGGCTCTTGAACTTTTCGTGCATTGCATGATGTATCCCGTATGGAGCTTGCTCTAACGGTTTTTCTTTAATACTTAATAGAAGTCTCTTTTTACCAAAAAAAAAAAAAAAGGTTCTAAATCTAAGAAATGGAACAACTTTATCATAGCCCAACATACATGAAATTGATATCAACTTATTAAAAAAAGAAGGATCACATCACATCATGCATACCAAACAATAATGCATATGCATATTCACAACATAAACTTTAAAAAAATAAATAAGCATATATTTCTGCAAGTTGTCAGCTAGAACTAAGGAACTCGGTCCTAAGTCGTGGTGCCTCTTAGCCCCCTGCCTTGTGAGCGCAAGAACCAGACACCACTTCCTGAACCAAGCCCTTCTTTCATGTTTGAAATCATAATGCTACACTACATAAAGCATGCCAAACCAATTTTAACTTACTCTATACAATGCACAAATAAATACATTAAAAAAGAAAGAGCACATCACAGACAATGATGCATATGCGCATATTCACAACAGAAACTTTTAAAAAATAAATAAGCATACATTTCTTCAGCTTGTCAACTAGAACTAAGAAACTTGATCCTATGTCATGGTGCCTCTTAGCCCCCTGCCTTATGAGCGCAGGAACCAGACACCACTTCCTGAACCAAGTCCTTATTTCATGTTTGAAATCATAATACTACACTACATAAAGCATGCTAAACCGATTTCAGCTTACTCTATACAATGCACCAATAAATACATTTAAAAAGAAAGAGCACATCACAATTAATGATGCATATGCATATTCACAACAAAAACTTTTAAAAAATAAATAAGCATATATTTCTTTAGCTTGTCAACTAGATCTAAGAAACTTGTCCTAGGTCGTGGTGCCTCTTAGTCAACCTGTCTTGTGAGCGTAGGAACCAGACACCACTTTCTGAACCAAGCCCTTATTTCATGTTTGAAATCATAATACTACACTACATAAAGCGTGCCAAACCAATTTCGACTTACTCTATACAATGCACCAATAAATACATTAAAAAAGACTTGCTACCCATGTGACAACAGATCTGCTGCCTACATGTCAGCCTTAATTCTTTCCCTACTGTAGTCAATTCTCTACAGCTACTGGCTATGGTGTATGAAAGACCAGATAGAGATTACACATACCAGTTTTTAGTAGCACCCAAGCTTTAAGGCATCTCATTCTGGAATCGTGGATGTTGGTGACGGACAAATTCCGCTACTTGTGCCGATGGTTGTGGAATTAGTTCACCTTGCTTCCCTATTCCTTGGCTAGATTGAGAATGTTATGGTTATGTGTTGTGTTTGCCTCCATGGTACCTCTTGCAGACATGAGAAACTAGGTCCACACAAAGGCCTAAGATTAATCCTTATACATGCAAGGGAGATAACCATTTGGGAGGGTCTATCCTATTTTTTGTAAACCTCGACCCTTAGGCACTCTTGCTAGCATGTGATCCTAGCCATAGATTTATCCTTGACCACCATGAGATGGCATGTGAAACTATGTGACTAGATATATCCTTGACATAGCATGAGGCAAACCCTTGAGAGGGGGTATGTTAGGAGCTTGGGGAATCGCGTTAGGAGCTTGGAGATTCAGTGCTACAGACGAATCTGCAAGGTCGGTGGAAGCTTAGGACAGATGGCAATGCAACAACCTCCATCTCGAAGCACGAGCACTCGCACACATAAACACACCATTATGCACGCACGCACACACGTACATAGACATGCATGTGTGCATGCACATGCATGCACTCTCGCAGGTGTACATGCACACCGGCACATTAAAGATGCATTCAGTTTTCTTCAATTGACTTGCATACACAGAAAACTTGAATGTGCATCCACAGTGCTCCTCTCAATAATTCACAATTATGCCATGCCAAATCGTTTTTAATCCCCAAGCATGACCAAATGAACAGGATTAAAGAAAAGCATACATTTTTATCAATGGAAAGTCAAACATAGAAAGTAGAAAAAAGAAGTTAGTGCGTGTACCTCTTTACAGTCTTTGTTTTGCTTTTGATCATACAAAAGAGGAAGAACGAGAAGAAATGTTCATGGCAACAATCAATGGCTTAACACATGCACACACATGCACACACATACACACACATACCTTACATGTATATTGATAGTTCTTATATATGCAGAGATGCTAATGAAGAAACAATTCCATACCTTGCAGCACCGTTGCCCACTCTCATTTTGTGGCACTCCGTTCTTCTGGACATCCAAAGCAAGATTGAGTGTGCCATCAATTAAAGAAGTACATTTTGATTGCAAAGACTTTGTCTCTAGATTAACTGTTTGAGCACCATCTTCTACAATCTCTCGCATTGTTGCCAAAAACCCAGACATCTGTTGCGTAGGGATTTTTAGCCAAGTTGAGGAAAGGTTTTTCCAATCTTGGTTGTGACCAAATGAGGATTTCAGGTCTATTCCCATTGACACAGAAGCAGAAAAACATGTGACCATTTGAGCAGAATCCAATAATTGCTCACATTACTGGAAAGATAATATGGAACATGATGACAAAGAAAGTGAATTTCACATTTTTCTGGCAATTGAGATGTTTAACCTGAGATAATCATACCAGTCCCTTGTTTCACTTCCTCTGTAGAATTGGCTGCTGCCGACAAATCCTCACCATCCCAGCTTGGATAGATGTGAAATCTCACATCCCCTTTGCAAGCTTGCTCATTGGTTTCTGTATCAGAAAAAAAATGTGGCAATTTGGTCAGAATCCAATGATTGCTCATGATTGCCTTAGATGCTCAACTAATTAGTGATTGAACTTTTGATTTTATCATGCGGTGTACTGATACCTGTGCTTTGGCGTCTGATTGATTTAAATCCATCTCCAGAATTGTCTGCTAATAGATTCTGACCAGTTAAGCTTGGATATTCCCGACATCCCATGTTTTCTTTGGAAGGTTGGTTGTCAGCTGCTGTGTCTGACTGCAACAAGTGGTTATGAATATTATCTCCACTCTCCTGCGACTCATTTGAACTTGAGTCAGCTGCACACACTAAACGTGGAAGAAGCTTCTGTGTGGCCAACAGATGCGATGAAGGCTTTTTGGAGACACCCATTTCAGGATCTGATAAATGCTCCAAATCCATGTTTCCTCATTTTGAAACCTAGTAATCTGTGCCCATTGATAGCCTTTACATATCAAAGATTAAATTGTTTCTTTGTTATATGTAAAAGGATCCACTGTGGTCACAGCAGGCACTGGTACAAGGAGAGTAAAAGGGGATTATGAAGAGTAGACTGTGTGCCGGGTCACTAAATGCAGAGCGCAAGAGGATGTATTGAACTACAAAATGATCAAGTGGCGCTGGTACAATTGGGTATTACCCAAAAACCTAGCCAGTTCTAATGTCCTTACCCGAAAAAATCATGTCCTCAAATTTTGACTGTCAGACTAGCAAGAGCTCCAGTAACAGAGAATGAAAACCCCCATGTATTACATAGCTTGAATCTGAGCCTGCACAAGGCCGGATTAAGTTTTTTTAATATAGGTAGAACAATCCTAAGTGATCTTCTCGTTTGGAAGGATTCTTATCATCTGGTAAGCCCTTGCATTTGAAAATGTCATCATGTCTAGTCAATGGAGAGTTGAATCTGGGCATGCTGACAAAAGATTGTTGACCATATGTTGTCTTTGAATTAAATCTATGCTGTCTTTCAATTAAATCCACTCTCAAACCATGCTCTATATCAGTGCCTGCAAAATCACTATCAACAAAGCCTTGGGATTAATAAAATTATGGGAGCTGCTGCTGTCCACCAGTATATGATCAAAGTCTTGCTTTAATATGTCTCTGCTTTGAATATAAGCAGTACAATCTCAACAGAGAATGAAGTAGTATGTGCCATCATATCAGTTGTGACTATAGGAAATTACCTGCCTAACTGTCACATCCAAATGACCACCTGCACACAGAAGTCATTATGTACAGCATCCAAGAATCTTATTGTAAATGTGTATACTTGTTTTCCTTTGTAGGATCTCAAGAAGGCACTTCTATTCAAATCAAATAACAATACATGTCCATCCCATTATCCAGAAAGAGCCCACTTTTGAATATTAAAAAAAGAGGTTATAAAGCATGTTGCGAAACTAAGCTCAGAGTTGCAGTTTGAATCAATTCCGGTACTAGTATGCATTTAAAGAGAAAAAGGAACACAAGAAGAGCAATACACTCACTTGAAATATAAAGAATTATCGCAATACCAACATGCACGCTTGGCAAGAGCATACAGTAATATTTCAACACATTCAAATGGCTTGCGTTGCCTACACCAAAAGGTTCTTTGTCGCATCCAACTTCAAGAACTGCAAGCACATGCTTCAACTCCTCTCGCTTCTCTGGTGGCATCAATAAATCTTTCTCCAGATTTTCCTTATAATATTTTTTGAGAAGATGGTCTGCTCTATAGAACTGACCCGTCTCATCCTTCACCATTAAATCGGTAAATTTATCCACGTGCCCAAAAGCCTTAAGAACCACATGGGGAGTGACGCAAGGGCAATCCACTTCCAGCATACCCTCCTCCAAAACGAAATGTTGCAGACAATACTCAATTTCATCACGGCACATTCATAGCATTAAGGGTGCAGAAATGGGCAAAACACGAGTCGCTCACACAAAGAAGACGGAGGAAAGACCTGGCACCAGAAGGCCAGCACATTTGCTTTGACTGCGCAGCCCGGAGGACCGTAATCGTACAACCCCGTGACACCCCCACAAATCCCAAAAAAAGGGAGGATGAAAAGGCGTCTCTCCAATGTGTTGTTTACATCCTTGCGAAACGATTCCGCGCTGCCAACTCCATTCCCCACGGCAGCCTTGGCGGAATACTCCTTGGAAGCATCCTGAAGCTGTAGCTTCAAGTCCTGGAGGAGCTTCACGGCCTCCTCAATGTCAGCAGGGTCAGCCTTAGAAGGCTTAAGAGATCGCACAAGGCCCCCCTGCTTCTTGATAGCTGCCTGCTGAGCAACCAAAGAGAGACGCAAAGTCTCCAGCTGGTCCGCCGGAGCACCCATGCGAAGGGGTGGGATTAATCCAGCTGCAAGCCAAAAGAACCAACTCCTGCAAATCGAATCAGTGATGCAGAGTTACAAAGGGACACCAAGAGCAAGCAATGAAGCCGAGAGGGGACTCAAACAGAAACTCTGACGAACTCTTACGCGAATTGGGGCCAAATCGCTACGATAATGAGCTCCCAGGAGCAAAATAGCTCCGATAAGCAGCTCGAAAGGGGACTGTGGCAATCTGTAGGGGGATGAGGGGAACTTGAAATGATTCTTGCCGGGTAAATTGCTGCAGGAAGATCGATTTGAATGCAAAACTAGCGAGGCGATGCGATGCGATTAGTGCCTCCCTTCCCACAATAGCTCCACCTCCCCTTTGCCGTTGGATCTCACCCTTCAGATCTCGCCGTGTGGACGCTCCAGATAATAGGGTTTCCTCCCTTTTTTTCCCACCTCGGAGAGGATTATCCTCACTCCACATGTGGAAGCTTTATCCTTTTGTTTACGCTCGAGAGGTGGCTAGTGCTGCCCGTCTTCATCACCCACTTGCTCACTCTCATCACCCACACAAGGGTCCATTGGTTTGAAAAATCAATCCTCATCTTGTGCACAATAGCAATGATAATAGAAGCTGGAAAGCTATTGGTTGACCTCACTGGACTAAATTTTATGCTTTTATGGATTATTACATGTATTTCCCTAATCATGCGACCAATCATGTCTTAACATCATAAAATGCTCAATTACATCATTGAAGAACTTAACCAACAATAGACCATGAGTGAACGGGATTATTTTTATACTAAGTAAATGAATACCAAACAGTACCACTTTTCCTTAACTACAATCTTTGAAAACACACTATTTTAGATTCTTGAGTAAATCACAATAATATGAAACTTGGTGTTGCCCTCTACCACTTTCAGTCTCCATTCAGGTTCTCATTATAAAGCACGTGCACTAGACATGCATGGTATGCTATGAATTTGGCACTTAACAATATTAAACATAATATTTTTTGAAAAGAATTCAAAATTTTATTGATTAGTAGAAAAGGAGAGAAGGGGGCGGGGGGAGGGGGAGGACACCCCATCCCTCTTATTTATGAGGGTCAAAATTTTAAAGATCAATTTATTCACAACATCTCAGCCCATTGTGCATCAATGTTGTCAATGTAACCTACTACAAAATCTATTGAACAAAAACGATGTGCATTGGCGCATTAGCAAAAACGATGTGCATTGGTGCATTAGCAATGACTGATGATCCAAAGGGTTCAAAAGGGTGGCATTTCCATGAAGATTATGGATATAGAGATCAAGAGAGAAAGGCTAATAAAAAGCTAGAGCACACGTCTTGATAGGACAAAATGATGCCCACACGGGGCTGGATGGCTAATGTGGGTATGGGATTGGGTTGGGAATGTGGGTGGGCTAATATAGACATGGCAGAAGAGGGGGTTTCTTGATTCTTCCTTTCTTCCACTATCACCCTTTGCTCATTCATCAATGTGCATCCCTAAAGTGAGCTGGGAGAGAGGGGATTACAACATGTTATGTATCCCCACAGACATTGGATTATATTAGGACAATCTCTAGGGACATATCTTACCTTCCTTAGCACTCCACGAGGACATCTAGAGGTGCAAGTAGCTAGGAAATTAGGTTTTGCTCATATGGGACTTCAATGCCAAGACCAACAACATGTGTGTGTATGTGTAAAAATAGAAAGAGAGTATGTCCCCCTATACATTGATACATACATTTAAGTATTTGCATGTGGCATTTTAGTTTAGTTCATTTCTTCTTATTTGTTGTCATAAATCTATAGAATCTTTCACTATAGAAGATTGTGAGACTGGATAGATGGCTTAAGTGCTCGAGGGGTAGATTTATATTTAAAGCCTCTATTGACTGGCAAGTTCTTTGCATTGTGATATAATTTCTAAATATATAAATGTATAGAAGTACATGATGAAATTAAAGTTAGATTTTCACACACACAACTAAATATGTGACTTACTGCGTATTCACTACTCTAGCTCTATTCATTAATTTAGTTTAATTTTTACCTACTTTTCGCGATCATAAATTGAGACTAAAGAAATACTTAAAATATCTAACAAAACACCTTCTACCAGGCCATTATAGAAAATTTCATTCTTTAATTTTGTGTCATTTTAATCATTTGATTCTTCTTGCTAAGAATCTACTTGTTGTTTCCTTTTACCTATGTATGTAGTGTACTTTCATGTTCTTGTTGAAGATAGAAGCATGAAGAGATATATCCCTACTATATGACTTGATGAGGGGTAGACATACTGCTAATGAGGGCCTACCATAGGCTTAAGTTAGCCAAATGTGCATTGGATATAAGGGCACAAGTCTTCTTTTGGTGCTTAATTGTATAGATCTAGCCAAAATTTTAAATTGTATATATAATATAATGGCGAAAGTTTCCAAATATATTTATTTTTTATATAAAACTTTGGCGAATTTTCATGGACTTTATTTATAATTTTATAATCTTAAAGGCTAAACCTAGCTCTTTTTTTAATTTTAGTTTCAAATTGTGGCGAATATACTAAGCTTTTATTTTTATAAAAGCATATAAACTTTCACAAGGCATATAAAACTTTCGCTTATTAACGAAACTAACGCGAAAAAATCATCCCTGATAGGGAGTTAATGCAGATGGCACCTGGCAAGGGACTATCACATTGAGCAATAAGACAATGGGGAGTCAATGCACCCAAGGGGCAAGGCTTGGCAAGACAAGTGGGAGTTAATGCAGATGGCACCTGTATTTTGCATTGGATGTCACCCAAGGGTCAAGGCTTAGCAAGACAATAGGGAGTTAATGCAAATGGCACCTGGCAAGGGACTATCTCATTGAGCAATAAGACAATGGGGAGTCAATGCACCCAAGGGGCAAGGCTTGGGAAGACAAGTGGGAGTTAATGCAGATGGCACTTGGCAAGGGACTATCGTGACATTGAGCAATAAGACAATGGGGAGTCAAATTATGCAGATGGCACGAATTGAGGCTCTTTAAGAGCAACAATTTAAATTGTAAACATATGTTCAATCTATATCATTTTGGATATAAATACTCTAGCTGAGAGTAACACCTCTCAATGTAATCATATAATAATAGCTATAATTGCTATTATACCTCTTTGGTTCAATACAAAACTTGGGTCTTATGGCATCATGTCTTTTTTCTATCTATTAAAAGTTTTAAAAATTTTGTGCATATTGCGAGTGACAATGTTATTTTCATGAAATATTTAAGTCTCCTTTCATGGATTTATAAATTTATCACATCAAGAAAAAATATTAAAAATAATTAAATTAACAAATAACTTAGGTATAGCTAGAATTTCTAATATAGGATTATTTCAAATTCTTGCATGTTGGTGCAAAAGTATAGATTGAAAAAACAATATTTTTATGTGAATATGATAGTGCCACAAAGTGAACTTTTGATTTGGGAAGAATATTTTCAGAAAGTAAAATTTTGATTTGGGAAGGATATTTTCACAAAGTAAACTTTTCATTTGGGAAGGATTTTTGGGCTTTGTCCAAAAATAACAGAAAAAGTCCAAAATTAATGAAATAGGTGTTATATAAGACCTTGTGCCAATCATGTGACTTGAGGCCACTAAGCTTATTGTCCTTTGTAAACACTCCCCTGAGACAATGTATATGTCCTGTGGGTGTCCGAAAAGATACAATATCTGCCTTGACCCTTGCCTCCTCTACCTTGGAAAGGATCCATGATGCCACCCTCTTGAGTTGTGAGCCACGCTCTTGAGTCCTATGCACACGTTCTCGGGTCCACAAGTGAGGCATCCTACCCATCTCATGCAAGTCTTCTCGCACTCCCCTTGTATCTTTGTCACCAACCAAGTGTGCCCAAATAGAAGTCCGCACATTCTTAAAGATATGCATGGGATCCAAGAGGTGATCGATTTGTGACTCGCCCCCAATATGGAAACTCGTGAAAGGGGACTCTCATAAGATTTTTATATGAGAAGATTATGATGATTATGAGGCCATATGCATGACGCAACTTTGCAAAAGAGGAATCATAAAAGACAATTGTAATGCCATCTATAGGGGTGCATGTGCATGGGTATTTGCAATAAGAAAGGACCTAATGTAGACAACCATGTTGTTCAGACGTTTCTTGCTTCCTTCGACACACCATTAAGACTTTGCAAACCTCAACTGATATTCATGCAAGGTAATGGGATCTAGCCATTTGCAATCGACATGGTGGTAAAGGAATATCTAGTGGAATGTTTCTTGTTATATGTTTTATTGGCTTGTCACATGTTCTTTATTTCTATTTGCTATAATATTATCGGCCCTTATTTGCTAAGAAACATTACTAGAATATTTATGATCTCCCTGACAAGTAATGTTGGAGTCCAAAATTACTAGCAATTCCTACACGGGATGCTGTAAGGGATGTTGGCAAGAGGCATTTAATCCAATCAAGTGAATTGACATTCCCGATGAAATAAAATTTAGTTGTATGTACAATAAGAAATTAAAGCCATGGATGACAATTCTTGAGAGGAATGATGGACATTGTGAATTTCATGATGCCACATTTCTGCAAAGCTTGGGAGATCTTGCTTATCCCATGTTTAAACTTTCTAGTTCCTCGTTCCTTGTTGGTTAATGCCATCATCAAGGTCTTAGCATATCCTTGCCATATGCATCTTTGATATGAAGGTCCTGAAAGATGCAGGTCCGACCTACTTTCACAAAGCTTGAATTTTGGAGAGCAAGGTGTATCTTTTTTTGTTCTAATTTAATGCCCACCATAAAATAGTTGCAAGAACACCCTCTCTCTCCCTCAAAATACTAGATGGACAGCTCACTAGTTTTGTTACTCTAAGATAGATCAAAGATTCTATTTGATTATGAAGAGTTTAAAAAGAGCCGCTTGTCTCAATTTAATTTATGCTCCCCTATGTAACGTCGCCCAAATAACTTATATTGCGTCGCCCAAAATGTATTTTTCCTCGCCAACCCCCCATATAACATCCTCGTTCAGCTCGTACTAGATCCTGCAACCATGGCCACCTCGCTCCTCTCCTCCTTCAAGTCCGTCTACTACACCGCCTCTTTCCAAATCGTCCTTATCGGCATTGCCTCCTTCTGTTGCCCTGGGATGTTCATTTCCCTCACCGGCTTGGGAGGAAGCGGCCAAGTCGACCCCCGTGTCGCCAACAACGCCCTCACTGCCCTCTACACCACCTTCGCCGTCTCCGGCATCCTCGGTGGTGGTATCTACAACATCCTTGGCCCCCATATCACCCTCTTCTTTGGTTCTAGCTTCTATGCTCTGTACGTAGGTTCCTTCCTCTATTACAATCACCATCGCCAGCAGACCTTCGTCGTTGCCGCCGGCGCCTTGCTTGGTGTGGGTGCCGGGTTCGACCTCTGGTCTGGCCAAGGCGCCATAATGACATCGTATCCTACCAAGGATCGGAAGGGGATGTATATCTCTCTGTGCTCTACGATCTTCTATATGGGTGCGCTTGCTGGTGGCTTCATCCCCTTCGCATTGAATTACCACAACGAGCTTGGGCACGTCAGCGATTCGACCTATGTAGCCTTCATGATAATCATGGTATTCGGCACCTTCCTCACACTTGCCCTTGCCCAGCCCAAGAAGGTGATCAGAGCGGACGGCACTAGTGTCATCCTTGTGCTCAAATCGTCCAATGTGAACTCAGAATTGGTGGAGGTTCTCAAGCTGTTCCTCGATTGGAGGATGCTGCTTTTGGTCCCTGCTAGCTGGGCCAGCAATTTCTACTATACTTACCAATTCAACAACGTCAATGGTGTGCTCTTCAATGTGCGGACTCGAGGATTTAACAACATTTTCTACTGGGCAGCTGAGATATTCGGATCGATTGGATTAGGGCTCATGCTTGATAAGTTCAACAAAAGCAGGCGTGCCCGAGGCTATGCAGGGATTCTGGTAGTTGCTATCGTCTCTACCGCCATTTGGATCGGTAGTCTGACCAACCAGTTTCGTTACTCGAGGCATAAGGAACTGATTTCAAGAACTCTGGAGCGAAATATTTTGGCCCGTTCGTGCTTTACTTCTGCTATGGATTGCAGGATTCCATGTTCCAGAATCTCAACTATTGGATAATAGGAGCTCTCACAGACGATCCCCAAATGCTAAGCAGATACATTGGTTTCTACAAAGGCATCCAAAGCGCGGGTGCTGCTGTAGCCTGGCAGCTCGATTCTCACGACACGTCATATATGGGTGAACTTATCGTCAATTGGGTCCTCCTGAGCTGCAGCTTCCCACTGTTGCTGGCTCTCGTCACGCTGGGGGTAAAGGATACCACCCCTTCTCCACCTCCATATTTGAAAGAGGGAACGCTTCCCCCTTCTCTAAAGTTTGACGAGACTGTTTCCATAGAGACCACAGCAGAGTCTCAGGTTGTGTAAACCCTTTCCTAGGGACGAAGCAAAGGATAAATTTGGATCAGATGCTTCTGTTTTATGGCAGCAGAAGGCACAGCTTAGGATCATAGGAGACAACCCAAGGAGAAATTTGCATTAATTCATCATTAAGCATCTTTTGTACTTTTTGGAGGCCTTCTTCGTGCAAGGAGGGCCCACTGATTTCTATTTTATAAAGGTTTCTCCTTTGGTGAGAGACTAATCAGCGATTGCGCAGGTCTGGGAGAGACTAATTAGCGATTGCGCAGGTCTGGATTCACGCCTGTGCACCAAAAACATTTTTGGATACCAATAAAAAAACCTTCCACTGCGAAATTTACAACGTCTTTTTGAAGATTTTGCAGGTTTTTTCACTAAAATATAACTAATTAAAAACCTTCTCTCCCAGAATTTCAAGGTTTTTTACTAGATTTTACAATTCACTTTATGTGATTCTTCCTATACCAAAATCCATTCAAATACTGCACTTAGCGCTTCCCGCTTACCAACCAAGCTACTACACTTAGCATTTGAATGCTATTGAATAGCGAGTCATGAAAAATGACAACGAGCCATGAGTTGTCGTTTGTAACACGTTATCTAGATTTTTTTTAAACTCTTAAATTTTAATCAATTTTACAATATTTTAATGACATTAAAGAGAACTAATTTACAAACTAAGTATATTTTTGAACTTTTTTGAAAAATGTACATATTGCTAGTTTAAAGGTGTGATGTTTTTGCTTTTCATGTCAAACCAAAAAATATTAAAACCAAGTCGATGATAAGATCTAACATTTTAAGAGCTACTAGTAATTCATGCATGACTATGAAATGTATAATACATCCTCTACTTATAATTACCAAAATATGCTTTATTTTTTATGATAAATTAAAAAATTTCATCTCAATCATTGTAGTTCATTCCAATATTTGTTTTAGAGCATATTTTTTATGTTAAGATAAATAAATATATGGAGTCAATGCTCATAGAAGAGGTTTCTTGAAACTTAAAATGGCTTTAGAATTAGATTGTGACAAAACTATCCAAATGGTCAAAGTTTAGAGAAGAAAGTAATATAATCTATTGTCATTTGAACCAAATGGTTCTATTTCGACCTAATGGTCAATATTTAGATGGTAGTAATTAAGTTTGGAGTTTACCACAACAACACAAAGCAACTATAGACGCGCTAGGTAGATGCACAAAATAGCGGGCGCGTTTATAGCCATTGCTTGAATAGAGAAATTACAGGTGCATCTAATAGCATGTCTAACAGCTCGTGTATTTGCGCGTGTATTAACACGTCTATTTGCACATCTACATTGAGAAAATACGGGCCCGTCTAACATTGCGTTTATCAGCACGTCTATTTGCGCGTGTATTAGCGCGTCTATTAGCAAGTTTACACTGGGAATTAGACACGTATTTAGATGTGTATTTAGATGCAAAATAGAGAATACAGAAAGTGAGATTTTGGTGTACATCATTGCTTTCCAAACATTACCCATGATTACCAAAGCACATAATTTTAACAAAAACATCAATGCTTTTTTGCAAGCCCACATATATAAGAATTAAGTGAGGTAAGGAGAATGAGACAATATGTAAAATAGTTTTGCCAATATCAATGATGGGCTAAGGTTCAATCTCATTCTCAATGAGATCAACCCTTGCCAAACTCTCTACTTCAAAATCCAAACAAGTGTTTAGATCTACAAATACATTCAACCCACTACTACTTATGCTACTCATGTGCTCATCGAAATCAGCATCACCAATGGTAGGCTCGTCCTCACGGGTAATGGCCTCAATATCTGTTTCTCCTATCTCATGATCATCCTCCTCTCTCGTATCACGGTCATCATCATGTCCATGGCCATGATCATCCTCCATACGCTCCATATTAGTAAATGTACTATACATCACTTTGGAACGTGGCATAATAGGTATGACATGCCACCATCTATTATTATCCACCATTGGTTGATAGACAACCTAATTCAAACACAAATACAACCATGTTATTTTCCTTGCATCAAATATTTAAAAGCGAGTATTTTTATATGTGTGCACAGTACCTATTCACATTGTTGCGGTAGTACTAGTGTGTCCTTCCTACATACTTTGCCAAAACTTTGTGGAGTCAATAGTTACAAAGCCACTTGCATGGTGTTTGATTGTTGCATTAGGGCCTCTTTCCACCACGTCCTTAAACCACTTTACATCCAAAACATACACAAAGAAGCGTCGAAAGTCAAGCTTAATAATATCTTGGATTATGCCACAATAATCATCCATGGCTCCGTTGGGTCCCTCAAAGCTAGCAATGATGCCGCAATCTTGTGTGTTTCTCTTATCATCAATCCGTTGTGTTCGAAAATGCTTGCCCTCATACCATATAGCATTGAACATAGTGCACTACACCAAGAAAAAATCAATTAAATAAGCAATCTAAATTATTGAAAGCTCCTAACTTATGCATAACATTCTATATACTGACCTTGCTCATGCATCCCCTAGCATAATCCCATTCTTCCATTGTGATATGCATCCCCTCGTCTTTCTCTACTTTCTCCATTTCATCAAGTAGCCAATCCACATGAATATCCTTTGGAAGTGCTCTTAGATACTGAGGGTATGGCACACGAGATTCATGGTGTGTACGAAAGAGGGCCCTTTCTTCTTGTCTTCTTGCCTTTGCATCCTCGTATCTTGTCACCCATCTTTTCATCACATCACTATTAAGCACGCAATAGAGGTTGATACTATTATGCAATTCCATGTCTATTACTTTGTTGCATCCTTTCCCTTGAGGCACAATAGAGGTCATCCTTAGGTCTTCATCATCTCTCCATAGTCATGGGAGAGAGCTATCCACATCAACAAGAAACTCAAAAATATAAACAAGTGACTCTTGTACCAACCAACCCTCGGCCATGCTACCTTCGGGTCTTGCATTTTGTCCCACGAAGCCCTTCAAGGTCTTCATGAAGTGCTCGAGGAAGAACAACCATCATGCATGTATAGTACTGCATATAGCAATCTCATCCACCAAATGCACTATAAGATGTAGCAGAATAGAACGTGGAAATGTCTCCTCCACTAAACAAACCACCTCTACTGACATAACTCGAGCATTCTCAAGTGTGGTGAGATCTATTTCCTTTGAGCTCACATACCTAGAAATAAAAAAGTACACCATATTAGCAATATGAACACCTTGCATGGAGCGTTGATATGCATCATATTTTGTATCATGTAAAGTACATCACAAGCTCGCCCATCTTGTAAATACAATCTTTCACATCCTTCGATGCACTACGTGAAATGCTAGTAGGTAGTATGAACTGAACCCACGAGGAGGTGGTTGATTAGTTGCTTATAATTATTCACTCACAAATTTGAAAGGAAAAAGATATTATGCACATAAAATACTTACTTGGAGCATCTTGTGCCAATCATTAGATTTCAAGCCATATAATTGCTCTACACCTCTTTTCTTGCTCTTTGTAAAGGCTCCCTTCAAACACCTCATGCATCCAGTGGGATTACGAATTGTAGTAATAGCGTGCTTTACCGTCGCCATCTCTAGCTTTGATAACCTCCATGGTGCACGAGGTAAAAAAACATGCCCATTTGGTCTCTCTTCTGGCCAAGCTTCACGCATCCTCCCTGTGGTACGTAGATCCTCCCTTATGCCTATGGAATCTTGTGTCCCATTCAAATGCTCCCAAATGGTAGATGCCACATTCTTGAAGATATGCATGGGATCAAGAAGGTGATTAATCTTGAGGTGGGACCAATATGGTAAACGATAAAAGGTGGAGTATCTAAACAAAATAAAGTGTTAGCGGGCAATCTTTATTTCCAGCCAATATAGCACACAATAGTTACAAACCCTTACCGGCTCATGCCAAGTGGTGGAGGAGTCATGGAACCGTCCCATTCTCATCCAATCTCACACGGTGAGTCATTGTGGGAGGACTTCATTCCAAGGGGCAACATATCTAGGATGATTAGGTGGGAGAAATCGATGGTGATTCTCATAGATGACCTTATTCAATGCGTCTACTCGTGAGGCAACTAGTGACGCACCACAAACAGGACATGCATGGTAACCCGATGTAGTGAGACCTGAACAATAGACACAATCAAGAGTTGAAGTCAGGTTTAGGGTGCCACATCCTTTGCCTATTCATAATTAGAAGTGCAATGCTTACTTGAATACTTAAATAGCCTGGGAAGTCATGCATCGTCCACATCAAGACTGCTTTGCAGTTGAAGTCTCGTGACGAGGGAGGCCTGCTCACATCATGCACCTTGATACCTCTCCAAAGTATCTCTAGCTCGTCAATCAAAGGCTCCAAATAAACATCAGGATTTTTGACTTTATGTTTCCCTGGAATTAGAAGGGACAGCATAACATGTCCTTTCTTAATAGCCATAGAGGGTGGAAGATTATAATTCACCAATATCATTGGCCATACACTGTAAGAGGTGCTTTTGAGACCAAATGGGTTCACACCGTCCATACCCAATCCAAGTCTCAAGCTCCTAGGTTCTTCCTTGAAGCTTGGCCATGTGTCTTCAATATGATTCCACGCAGGAGAGTCTGCGGGAGTTCTCCACTTGCCATCGGTTGATCGATGGGAGGAATGCCATGACATGAGCTTTGCAATGAATTTGCACTTGAACATATGTTGGATGCGAGGGATTATGGGAAAATGTCACAGAACCTTACGAGGCACATCCAAAGTTTTGAGATCTGCTCTATATCTTGCCTCTCCACAAGTAGGGCACTCTCTTGCATCCTTATGTAGTCCACGAAATAAAATGCAACCGTTGACACATGCATGGATGCGCTTGTAATCTAATCCTCCAATGAGGTCACATGTTGCCTTTCCATATCTCTTGAGGTCGGTAATTTATTCTCCCTTGGAAGCATTTTACACAATATCCTGCACGTGAAGACCATAAATGAGGAAAAGCATTCGTCGAGTAATTGACCCACTAGCCTACTTCACCATGTTTGCAAAATAGACTTTAAAGCTTACTTGAGTAATGCATTCAAACTTGCATTGCTCCATGCATAGATGGTTTGCAAGTTTAGTAACTTAAGGGAGGCACGTAGAACAGAGAATGTGCACCCCTCAAACAGTGGAGTCGATGATGCAGTAAAAAAATCATCCTGCTCCATGCTATCATCCCTCCCTTGATGGGACATATAAATCCTGCACCATATCATCAAACACCTCCTCCTCCATGGCTTCATGAGGTAATGGTAGAGGGCTACTATCACCATCACTCCGTGCATCTGTAACGTTCCCTCCTGAAGATCCCATCTCATATCGCCGACGCTTGGCCTCCTCGCGGCGAGCATAGGGGGCAACATATGCAGGTGTGGCACTACATCCTGTATCAAATTAAAACGGGATCATAACTCTAACATATGAACACCCATAGGTATCTCAATCAACCTTAACTCTTTAACACTTACCATGTTTACGGTCGCATCCCATTCTCCACACTTTGAGATGTGATTGAGTATAATCCAGCATGCACGATAGATGTTTCCTCAACATCGATCACACATACATTTGATTTTTTGCTCCAACCACATTTCGCGATGGTGGATACAGAGGGACTCATCCTCACTGGAGCTAATTAGTGAAGATGAAGACATCCTACAAGAAAACAACCCAAAAAATTTTGCTTTTCTTCAAATATTTAATTTTAAACTCTATGGCACGTCTAAAACTGGGTCTGTCTATTCTATGGTGTGTGTCTACAAGCACGTCTAAAACCGCATCTACTCTGTGTATTTAGATGCGTGTATAGATGTGCCTATAGATGCGGCTTTTAAATCTGCTTTCAGAGCGCTCGCTTTGCTTTTCTTCACATTATCTATAGTTCAAGCAGCTTGCTTGGTTTGCTATTAGTAGATCCACAGTTTCGATGCTTAAGAGAAAGGCACCCACACTTACTTCTAAGCTTACACTTAAGAGGAAGGCACCCACACTTACTTCCAAGCTTAAAGGAGAAGAGGGTGAACAAGGAAGAGAAGCAACTTTGAAAAAGGAGAAGAACCTTCCATACCTCTATCCAAGGTAAGTCTTTTTACAATTGATCTTTTTGGGAAGATTGCTCTCCTTGGATTTGTACTTTCTCGTATCCAAGAAATGCATGATTTTGGTATCAGTGTTACGTTTTTGTGTCGGGCGCATGTCCTTTTCTACTTTAGTTCATCTGTTGGAGTGCGTCTATAGGTGCGTCTCAGAGCACGTCTAAAACCTTGTCTACAGGCATGTCTAGACGCGCGTCTAGCCTGTTTGCAGACACAGACAGCCGCATCTATAGATGCACTGTTATATGCAAAAATAGACGTGCTTCTCAGATGCGTCTATAGACGTGCTTCGACAGTAATCTTTTCTTCCCTTCCCCTTTCTTCTTAGCTCATCAGTAATCGTCTTTTTTTCTTTTTTCTAGTTCATCATGTGGCCAGGAAGCTCTTCGGGCTCACCTGATCTCCGAGAGTCTATTTTTAGGGACTTATATAACCTTTTAGGGCACCCTCCTAGTCCTGATGAGTTATACGGGTATATGATGGGTACTCTAAACACCCCCAGGAGTCGGCACTACAGACTCTAAACCACCCCACACTAGCTGAGATTACCCCAGCGGAGTCAGCACAGCCCAGCCGGCTACAGAGCGCGGGCCCATCTGCCATGCTGTCTTATGCCCCTTCCCCCATGCCGTCTTATGCCCCTTCTGCCATGCCGTCTTATGCTCCTTCCCCCATGCTGTCAGGAGGTCCTTCTGTCTCGATGAGCCATCGGTGTACTCCTGTGCAGTCGAGACTCGATTCTCGAGCTACGAGTGGTCCATGTAGTCCCGTGCAGTCTCCAGCTACGAGTGGCCAGTGTACTAGCTCGACACGACATGGTAGCAGGCGTAGTAGCAGGGAGAGTGGTGGGGGATGCATGGCATAGTGCTCTAGGAGGGGTGGTGGTGGGGACGATGATGATTCAGATGATTTAGAGGTGCCTCTGGGTGATTAACACGGTCCTAGGTGTGTTAATCAAACAAGTACTTATCAAATGGGGGCTCCACTTTGCACACAAGTCCGTTTCAACTAGGTTGAGATGCGTGCAAAGTATTGTCACCATCGGATATGCTCTGCATGGTCGATTACGCATTATACCATGTTTTTCCGGTAGTGATATGCACCGATGGGCACAACACTTTCCCTATGCCTCAAACTAGGTGGTATTGAAATTTTCTAAAAGAGGCACACCCATCCGATAAGTACTTGGTCAGATAACACACCTAAGGGCGTGTTTTTTTCCGAATGTGCATATGACTAGGGGAAAAACGGTGTATAATGCGTGATCGGCCATGGAAAGCATATCTGATGGTGACAATGCTTTGCACGCACCTCAATCCAGTTGAAAAGGACTTGCATACAAAGTGGAGCCCCCATCCGATAAGTACTTGTTTGATTAACACACCTAGGACCGTGTTTTTTCATGGTTGTGCATGACACTAAGGCAAAAACGGTGTTTTATGCTTGATCGACAATGCAAAGCATATCCGATGGGCACAGTACTTTGCACACGCCTTCAACTAGGTGGAATTGACTTACATGCAAAGTGGCACGCCCATCCCATAAGTGCTTGATCGGATAACATACCTAGCAGCGTGTTTTTTTACGGATGTGCATGACACGAGCAAAAATAGTATTTAATGCTCGATCGACCATGCAAAGGATATCTGATGGGCACAAAACTTTTCCTATGCCTCAACCTAGGTGGTATTGAAATGTTCTCAAAGAGGCAGACCCATCCGATAAGTACTTGGTCAGATAATACACCTAAGGGCGTGTTTTTTTGTGGATGTGCATATCACTAGGGGAAAAACGGTGTATAATGCATGATCAACCATGCAAAGCATATCCGATAATGACAATACTTTGCACGCACCTCAACGTAGTTGAAAAGGACTTGCGTGCAAAGTGGAGCCCCCATCCGATAAGTACTTGTTTGAATAACACACCTAGGGCTGTATTTTTATATGGTTGTGCATGACACTAAGGCAAAAACAGAGTTTTATGCTTGATCGACAATGCAAAGTATATCCGATGCGCACAATACTTTGGACACACCTTCAACTAGGTGAAATTGACTTACATGCAAAGTGGCATTCCCATCGCATAAGTACTTGATCGGATAACACACCTAGTAGCGTGTTTTTTTACGGATGTGCATGACACTAAGGCAAAAATGGTATTTAATGCTCGATCGACCATGCAAAGCATATCCGATGGGCACAATACTTTTCCTACGCCTTAACCTAGGTGGTATTGAAATTTTCTCAAAGATGCACACCCATCCAATAAGTACTTGGTCAGATAACATACCTAAGGTCGTGTTTTTTAATGGATGTGCATATCACTATGGGTAAAACGTTGTATAATGCGTAATCGACCATGCAGAGCATATCCGATGGTGACAATACTTTGCACACATCTCAACCTAGTTGAAATAGACTTGCGTGCAAAGTGGAGCCCCCATCCGATAAGTACTTGTTTGATTAACACACTTAGGACTGTGCTTTTTCATGGTTGTGCATGACACTAAGCCAAAAACGGTGTTTTATGCTTGATCGACAATGCAAAGCATATCTGATGGGCATAATAATTTGCACACACCTTCAACTAGGTGGAATTGACTTACATGAAAAGTGGCACGCCCATCCCATAAGTGCTTGATCAGATAACACACCTAGCAGCGTGTTTTTTTATAGATGTGCATGACACTAGAGCAAAAATAGTATTTAATGCTCGATCGACCATGCAAAGGATATCCGATGGGCACAAAACTTTTCCTACACCTTAACCTAGGTGGTATTCAAATGTTCTCAAAGAGGCACACCCATCCGATAAGTACTTGGTTAGATAACACACCTAAGGGCATGTTTTTTTGTGGATGTGCATATCACTAGGGAAAAAACGGTGTATAATGCGTGATCGACCATGCAAAGCATATCCGATGTTGACAATACTTTGCATGCACCTCAACGTAGTTGAAATAGACTTGAGTGCAAAGTGGAGCCCCCATCTGATAAGTACTTGTTTGAATAACACACCTAGGGCTATGTTTTTATATGGTTGTGCATGACACTAAGGCAAAAACAGAGTTTTATGCTTGATCGACAATGCAAAGCATATCCGATGGGCACAATAGTTTGCACACACCTTCAACTAGGTGGAGTTGACTTACATGCAAAGTGGTATTCCCATCGCATAAGTACTTGATCGGATAGTTCACACCTAGTAGCGTGTTTTTTTACGGATGTGCATGACACTAAGGCAAAAATGGTATTTAATGCTCGATCGACCATGCAAAGCATATCCGATGGGCACAATACTTTTCCTACGCCTTAACCTAGGTGGTATTGAAATGTTCTCCAAGAGGCACACCCATCTGATAAGTACTTGGTCAGATAATATACCTAAGGGCGTGTTTTTTTGCGGATGTGCAGATCACTACGGGAAAAACGTTGTATAATGCGTAATCGACCATGCAGAGCATATCCGATGGTCACAATACTTTGCACACATCTCAACCTAGTTGAAAAGGACTTGCGTGCAAAGTGGAGCCCCCATCCGATAAGTACTTGTTTGATTAACACACTTAGGACCGTGTTTTTTCATGGTTGTACATGACACTAAGCCAAAAACGGTGTTTTATGCTTGATCGACAATGCAAAGCATATCCGATGGGCACAATACTTTGCACACACCTTCAACTAGGTGGAATTGACTTACATGAAAAGTGGCACGCCCATCCCATAAGTGCTTGATCGGATAACATACCTAGTAGCGTGTTTTTTTACGGATGTGCATGACACGAGAAAAAATAGTATTTAATGCTCGATCGACCATGCAAAGGATATCCGATTGGCACGACACTTTTCCTACCCCTCAACCTAGGTGGTATTCAAATGTTCTCAAAGAGGCACACCCATCCGATAAGTACTTGGTCAGATAACATACCTAAGGGCGTGTTTTTTTCAGATGTGCATATCACTAGCGGAAAACCGATGTATAATGCTTGATCGGCCATGCAAAGAATATCCCATGGTAACAATACTTTGCACGCACCTCATTCTAGTTGAAAGATACTTGCGTGCAAAGAGCCCCCATCTGATAAGTACCAAGTGTTTGAATAACACACCTAGGACCGTGTTTTTTTATGGTTGTGCATTACACTAAGGCAAAAACGGTGTTTTATGCTTGATCCACAATGCAAAGGATATCCATGCTTGATCCACAATGCAAAGCATATCCGATGGGCACAATACTTTGCACACACCTTCAACTAGGTGGAATTGAATTACATGCAAAGTGGCATTCCCATCGCATAAGTACTTGATCAGATAACACACCTAGTAGCGTGTTTTCTTACGGATGTGGATGACACTAAGGCACAAATGGTATTTAATGCTCGATCAACCATGCAAAGCATATCCCATGGGCACAATGTGGGGGTTAAAGGTCACTGTGCCTTTACCCCAGTTATGTACAATACTCAAACACGTATATAAATGAATGAAAAAGAAGATTAGGGTGGTTCTGCACCCACCAAAACTTGTGTGGCTCTCTGTCTCTCTCTCTCTCTCTCCTTTTTCCGTTCTTGCTTCCGTTGAGAGCACTCTCAATTGGTATTAGAGCCCGGGTGATCTAGCTGAGCGTGCGTGAATGCTTGAAGCTCAGCAGCTTTGTGGGAGGAGGAAGAAGCTCTATGGGAAGCTTTGTGGGTGACTTTACTTGCATCCGAGTGTGTAGAGACCTTGGAGGACCTTTGGAAAAGTAACTTTGGTTTTGCGAAGTGGTTTTGAGAGCCTGTTAAGTGTTTTCAGAGAAAAAGTCGTTTTTTGAGCTTTTCCCTGTTCCGTTTGATGACAGAGACTCCTTATTGACTTGTAGAGGCAACTATTGCTTGCTTTTGGTGTCCACTTCACTTCAGGAGCTTGGAAGCACCTTCATTATTGAATCTTGAATCATTTCATTGGATTTCTGACTCACTGTGTCAGTTTCTGCGTTTTTTGCCCGAGTGTTAGAACTCAAGTTTAGAGCAACCATTTGTAGATCTGTCAATTCCGGTGGACTCAGGAGGTCCTAAAACTTCTATGTTGCTCATCATTCGCACTCCGGTGGAGTTTACAAATAGCTCTATTTCCAAAAACGTTTTTTAGTCCGTGTGTTGGACCCAGTGATTGAGACCACTGTTTCCAAAACCGTCAGTCCCATTGCGTTCCGGACGCCCAAAGACCCCTACCTATCAGTTCTTGCGCGATTTGGTGGAGGATTTTTAGAGTTATAGATCTCTGTGTATTCAATTTCGTCTCTCTGTTATGCATTTTTCATTCTAAGGTTTTGAAACCTTAGATTTATGCCACATGGCAGTGGATAAGTGTTGACTCCCATTTCTCACTCATCGGTTGGGATTTTGGAGTTCTGACAGAAGAGAGATATTTGCAAATTTTCTTGTTGAGTCCGATTATGCAATGGCGCCCATGTTTTGAAGCATCTCAGGTTCTATTTTCAGTAGCGGTCATTACCGTGGGACTATGATTTCTTGAGCATACCTTATGCAGATCACTCTGGTTGCAGTTTGAGTAGTCTGCACTCATTCATGGTATGCATTGGGTTGCAGTGGATGATTTATAGGCCATTTGGATGCATTGCGGTCCTTATTGGATGCGCTGATAGGCCCAAATTGCCTTGTGGGATGCTATTTTTATGGACGCTTTGCACATGGATGCTATTTTATGCTGAGGGACAGCTTTGACACATTGCAGGTGATGCACTGATAGTGCTATGCTCTCTTGGATGAGATATTATTAATGCATATGCTAGTGGATGGTGTTTATGCTTGAGTCATTTGGCACTTATTGGCATTTTGGATTGCCATTACAGTTGGCATTTTCTTTTGGGCTAGATTTGCTCATATGGATGCATAGTATATGCACATGAGTCAGATGCATCTTTTGATGCTTTGAGCTTTGAGTTTTGGTGATATTTCACTCTATTGTGGCATACACATTTGGGAGCACCTGGTATTTGGTGTGATTCTCTCTTGCAGGCACTAGCATTTGGGATTTTGTCTCATTTGCATCATGGCATCCTCGTCGCAAGGGAAATAACAAGCTAAGGGTGTCCACTTCCGGATCACTTTTGGGTGAGTGTGACACCAGCTCGAGTGAAAATACAAAAGTTTTGCTTCGGTCTGCGATACCTCGATCGAGGTATTATCTCTAATGAAAATCACACACGAGGACAATCGAGCCAAGCCAATACCTCGATCGAGGTCCTGGAATTTTTTCACCGAACCAAGCCTATACCTCGATCGAGGTCTCATGGCATGCCACCTATACAAGCCACCTATACCTCGTTCGAGGTATCGTGGCAATCTAGCTATACCTCGATCGAGGTATTGGCAAGTCCATGTACCTTCGATCGTGTCATATGCCTCGATCGAGGTAAATGCCATCTGACAGGGAAGTTGATATACCTCGATGGAGGTATGCTGGACCGATGACTTGGCCGCATGTCCAATACGTCGATCGAGGTATGTGGCATCCGGCTGGCTGCTGACATACCTCGATCGAGGTATCGTGGTAGGTCCATACCTCGATCGAGGTATATGGACCAATGTGTATGGGGCATGTCAAATACCTCGATCGAGGTATAGAGGTATGACAGAGCGATGTATATGTGGCATGTAAAATACGACGATCGAGGTATCGTGGCATGTCTATACCTCGATCGAGGTATATGAATCGCTATGTATGTTGCATGTGAAATACCTTAATCGAGGTAGGGAAACCCTAAATTTTCGTATATAAAGAGAGGGACTCCCCCTCATTCTTCATACCTCGATCGAGCTCCTCCTCATCAAAATCGATGGATTTGCGGGAGCTCGACGGAATTGCACCAGTGACGTAGAGTGACCGACGGACAACGACGGAGATGGACGGAGCGAGAGAGTCCAGGTAAAGTTTTTTTTATATAGCTTTTTTTTTTTTGCGAAAATTTATTTAAATTTTAGTTTATAAGAATAATTATAAAATATTTCTAAATTTCAAATGCATTTTAAAGTTTTTATATATATTTTTTGGAATTACGTAATTTTTTATTTAAAATGTGAAAATGTAAATATTTTGTTTTTAAAAATCATCTTTTAAAAAAAAGAGATTGAAGTTATTTTTTAAATTAGTGCTTTTTTTATTTAAATAAAAAATGTTTAAATTTTATTTTTAAAAATGATCTTTGAAAAAAAAGAAAATAAGAGTTTATAGGAAAATGTAATCTAATTATAAAATATTTCAGAATTTCAAATGCATTTGAAAATTTTTTTAAATAATTTTTTTTAATTACGTAACTTTTTATTTAAAATTTGAAAATGTATATATTTTGTTTTTTAAATTCATCTATTTATAATTATAAAATATTTCTAAATTTCAAATGCATTTTAAAGTTTTTTTATTTTTTTTTAGAATTACGTACTTTTTTATTTAAAATGTGAAAATGTAAATATTTTGTTTTTTCAAATCATCTTTTAAAAAAAAGAGATTAAAGTTATTTTTTAAATTAGTGCTATTTTTATTTAAATAAAAAAACTTTTAAATTTTATTTTTAAAAATGATCTTTGAAAAAAAGAGAAAATAAGAGTTTATAGGAAAATGTAATCTAATTATAAAATATTTTAGAATTTCAAATGCATTTTAAAAAATTTTTAAATTTTTTTTTTAAATTACGTAATTTTTTATTTAAAATGTGAAAATGTATATATTTTGTTTTTTAAATTCATCTATTTATAAGTATAAAATATTTCTAAATTTCAAATGCATTTTGAAGTTTTTTAAAATTTTTTTTGGAATTACGTAATTTTTTATTTAAAATGTGAGAATGTAAATAATTTGTTTTTAAAAATCATCTATAAAAAAAAAGAGATTAAAGTTATTTTTTTAATTAGTGCTATTTTTATTTAAATAAAAAAACGTTTAAATTTTATTTTTAAAAATGATCTTTGGTTGAGAGTTGTTTCATAATTTAGGTAGAGTAAGTAGGCTGAGTTAACAAGCTAGAGCAAGATGATCTAGTTAAGGCCTAGTCAAAAAGTTGTTTAGGGCTAGCTATTCCCAACTAGCTAGGAGCCAGTCATGCCAACCAATCATTCAACAGATGCTCCAAGTCAAGCAGTATAACCAAGGTTATCTCAATGACCATAACCTATCTCTATCCTATAAATATTGTCATTTCCTATTATTCTATACATTTCAAGATGCTATTCTACATTAGTTTCCCATATGTTTAGAGGTGCAATTTGACTTCCACTTGCAATTATTGAGAGGTGCATTTGTCCACCTTCATGTGGAATATTCTAGTATGCAGGTCTTCCCTTGGGTTATATCTTTCAAGTTAGCATCTATTCCTTGTAGTTTATTATAATGTATTGTACATAACATTTTCTTTCTATCACTCAGTGTCTTTACATCTCTCTTCCAAAAATACACCTCTACTACATACGTTGACATGCTAGTAGAGCCCATGGTAGTGTAGAGCCTCGAAAAATAGAGGGAGCATCTAGAACAAAAGCTATTTGCTATTAATTACAGTAAGGGTGGGTAGTATAGACAAGGAGAATGAGCTTGAAGAAATCGACTTTCGAAAGTAAACAACTTGTAAATAATTGTAAATACGAATTGAATTTGCAACATAGCACTGTTGTAGGCATAGCGACACATTTGGCCCAAATAGAATATTAATTTCCATATGTTTTTTTTGTGCATATGCTAGCCAGTGCACAGGTTCTGGCACCACTATTCGTATGCAGATAGAGATTCTGAGAACTAAGATGAGGGCACTGTAGGATGCTAGGGCACCCCCTCACTTGGTTGTGAGTCTAGATTCAGTCATTGAGGCTCTAGGTTGATTGGACACAGTTGAGGACGTTGTGGATAGCTTTCAGGCATAGGCTGAGGTAGAGATCACTGGTCATGGCTTGGATTGGAGAGCCATTCGATAGTTGTTTCAGCGTGAGTCACCTCACAGGCAAGCCTTAGAGGATATGTTTTGGGATGGTCACACTGAGGCGATGCGACCAAGGGCTGCCCTTGCATATTTTACGTTGTAGGCACCTCGTCATAGCAGCACACATTTATCCGAGATATCTCGCTGCAAATGGTGGTCGATTGCCTCACAACCGTCACATAGCCAGGTCATTTGCCATGCAGCTATACGTTGAGTTTGTGCTTGGTCATCAGGTAGACTACCTTAGTACATGGTAGGATGGGGCATCAGGAGCGTCAGACTCTTGGTGTTCGGCGTCGACGTGAGGCACCAAAGTTGCACACTATCCCTGCATCAACATTGCGAGCTGTTGGAGGACGGATTAGGGGGGATGTTCATTCAGTGGCATCATCCTCGCACGACATGATCTCTGCCCTATCGAGATCACTTTTGGTTCCACCTCCCCCACCTCCCACATCTATGGAGCCTCCCACATCTACACCACCTCCCACATCTACACCGCCTCAGCATGAGATGGAGACTCGAGATGCACGGATTGCAGAGTGGAGGCATTGTTGGCCGAGTCTAGGGACAAGGTTAGTTATTCTGATTATTTTGTTTATTTTTTATAGCGTGTTTTGAACTGAAGTTTTTTGGTTAATTCTCACCATGTACGCGACATGTTTGCATTGTAGGCACATCTATTGCGACAGGATATGGAGTCTCGTGTACGATTGTTGGAGGCATATTTGGAGGAGCAGAGGATTGGGACACGCATAGCGTACCATCGTGCGAAGCACTATATTTTGTAGTTGAGACATATTAGTCGTGATCCATCTCGCCATAGGGTCGACCCCAGCGTGGCCCTATACCCCGCTCCTCCTGTAGATGTGCCGCGACTAGGACACCCATAGATGCACCAGTCATAGCCAGGCTTCCTACTGCCACTTGTGTCCTTTGCCACGAGGAGTTTGGCACCATAGGGTGGTTTGGACCGTCGAGAAAAGATCGCAGGGTGAGACTTACCTATGCTCCTGATGGAATGGAAATCAAGAGTGCCAGACACTGAACGACAATCAAAAGGCCTAGACCGATCAAGACTCCCAATGTCCACGCACCAAAAATACCGGCTCACCACCCTATCGTCACGTGACTAAAATGAGGAGATAGCACTAGTGGATAAGTGCTAGTTGCACCATTGCACCACATCATATGCATCCTTGAAGCGATCGGCAATGTGACACAACTGGTATCGATGCAAAGCACGCTTCACACAAGCACCTGCACCATCGTGCTCTCCCTTACCGTGCCCTGTCTCGAAGTAGCTCCATGTGATCGGAATGCCTGTCTCACGGTGCCAACTGCAAAACCAATAAAACTGTCTAGCGGATTTGAGCTGACCACCATAGCCATCTGACCAAATCCAGTGCTGCTGCCATGTGACACCATGATCCCTCAAGAAACTATCATGCAAAGTGAAGCAATGCTGCACAAAATGGGCATCATGCGATCGATCATCACTAATGTAGAAGTGATACTCTCGCACAATGACGCGTGAGTCCATGGTGCTATCAATGCCATCCACATGAGCCTGTGCATGACGATAGCTAATGTGCACAAATATAGCAACCTGCAATATGGCATTGAAAAAAAATATGACTATTGAAATAATTCAATATAATGAGGCCATAAAAAAATCAATACTCAATCACACGTCACCTGTTTGGAGAAATAATACTCCGATTGGATCTCATGCTGTGGTGCAAAGGTGTAATTCTCCGCAAAGTCAACCATTGAGACAACCACCCTTGTACGAAGTCCTCAAACATGCACGGAACTGACGATCCTCCCATTTCGCAGTGTGCGAGTGGCGTATGTAGCAGTACAGCTTCCCTCGAAAACTGTCAGTGAATACAACACGTGGTGTCTCCTTCCCCACAAGCTGCAACCTCCTCGACTGTGCACCACCATCTAATGTCAAGGTACTATACTTATACTGCTGCCAACGAACCATCTGCATGTCACAAGTATCTAGTGCAACTCGTGGCACTCTAGCAAAGTCACCACACAAAGTACACCTGCCTTCCACACAATCAAGGGAGTGGAATAAAGCATCACCATCTCGTGTACACAATATGGAATGAATGAAGTCGCAAGGGCTAGTAGGAACCACTCCCCTATGACCATCAAGGGAACGGAATACGTCATACATCAATCCAAAATCCACATGGTAGCGACAACAGCATGTGTCACACTCCTGAGAGCATCGCACAAACCATGGCTTGCATCGCTCAAATGACCTCTGCCCAATCCTGAACTCCGGGTGCGCCTCTACAAACTGAGTGTACAACTCAGTCTGGGTACACTCCAAAAAACATGCACCATGCTCAATGTACACACCGTGTGACACCCTCTTCCGCAATGTCTTCTTGAACACCGGGGATGCTCTGCAATGCTCCTCCCAAAACTGTTGTATGAAGGACCTAGTGGAATCATCCAACAATCGATTGCTGCGAGGTGCATGACCTCTCGAAGCCCAAAGACCATCAGTCTCACTATCCTCTAGACTCTGCCTCCTAATCATGCCTGCTCGCAATGTGTGCGGTGCAATCTGAAGAAGACGTACAGCGGTACGCACATGGCCTATCATATGAGGTCTACTAATGGTAGCCACAATAGCACGACGTGCTGCCAAGGCATCACTAGAGTTCCTATGCTTAATAAAAGCATAGGAACGTCGAACACTGCTAAGGACCTTGCTACATACAACCCTATCTCTATGTGCACCAAGACCAGCAAGCCTCCTACACTCTACAAGTCAGGGTGATCAATCAGGGACATGAGAAGAGAAGACTACAAAGCTGGTGTGAGGTCACAAAAAAAGGACTGCACAATCTTGCTAGTACGACGATGGATAGTGGACTTCGGCAAGTCACGTCGTGAAGCAACACTATTGCTGCAAGGTGGGGCAAGGGGATCAATGGGAGATGGTAGGGTGGAGGGGGGAAGGGAGGCGCCAAGGGGAACAGGGGGAGGGGGAGGGGGAGGGGGGAGGGTGGAGGGGGAAGAGGTAGAGGTGGAGGCACCAAGGGGAATGGGGGGAGGGGGAAGAGGTAGGGGAAGGGCTGAGGCTGGAGGTAGGGGAGCAGATGAGGATGGGGGGACAATGGAGGTGGGGGTGGGGGTGGGGGTGGAGGTGGAGGTGGAGGTGGGATGTAGAGGTGGAGATGGATCGGTGGTGGCAGCGTGAGCCTCGGGGGGGTCACTCATCATATGTAACCCTATCACGTGAGTTCGACAGAAGGATATTTTTTATTCCTAAAATTTACAGAAATAAATATACATAAGGGACTATTTAAAATATTTTTGGAAAAAATTTATAGATTTGTATAGAAAAGGGGTACATTTTATTAATGAAAAAATTTATAGATAAGGGATTTTAAATATAGGCCTTGAACGCACGACGTGATATAGAGGGTTTATACATAGTGACCCCCCTGAGGCGTGAGCTCTAGCTCTAGAGGCTCTCTTGCGCTCACAAGCCTTCCGCTTGCGCTCCTGGTCAATGAGATTTGGGGGGGGGTTCCTACATCTTTCACGTCTACTAGCTCTACGGCTTTGAGAACCCATTCTCAATGAAAGCAGGATGAAAGGTGTGACAAAGTGATGAGGAGGCAAGAATGGGTGAAATGAACCAAAACGTGGTGTCTTATAGAGAGCCTAACCTCATCCACTAGATTGCTCTTAGATTGCTCTTCATTATTATTGGTGGAGAAGGTGCTAAGATTGAAAGTAATTGGCTGGAATCCAACGTTAATTTCGAATATTTGCATCGTTTGATTTTATTCCAGTTTTGTCCTACAAATACCTCGATCGAGGTATGATATGCCTAGGTCAAATACCTCGATCAAGGTATACAATGCTGTTGAGAGTTCACGCTCAACATCATGTGATCATGTGTGCATAGCACCATCACATGATCATATGTGCATAGCACTAACCTTATAGAGTGCTATAAAGGAAAGGGTTAGCTCCCCTAACCCTAACCCTAAAAGGGTTTGTATATATTCTATTTTTTCAACTAAATCTAGTGTACAGTTAGTCATTTGTGGTGTGCTCTCTAGCTGTGCCCTCTCTCCTCATCTCCACTCTTCTCCTCTCCCCTCTTCATATTTTGTCATGGTATCAGAGCTTCCTTGCCTTCCGCTGAGGCATTGCACATGATTCTTGAGAGTGATTGAGAGATTGAGAGATTGAGAGAGATTGAGTGTTCCATTCTCTTCCGTTGAGAGAAAATTCCGTCCATCGGAAGAAGATTTCCGTCATTTGTTCTTGAGAGATTTCCGTCATTTGAGAGAGTTTATTTGAGTGTTCTTGAGTTGAGAGAAAGAGAGATTTCAGAGACTATTGAGATTTGTGAGAGTTTCTTGAAGAGAGCTCCCTTTATTCATTTGGTTCATTGCTTTTTGTGAGAGAAAAGATCTCAGCTCTTACAAGAGCTTGTGTGAGAGAGATCTTCACAGCATACAAAGAGCAGACCAGCCGACAATGAGCGAGTAGACTGCTATCTACTCCACGACAACAAGCCGACCAAGACAAAAAAAAGCGACCAAGCTTCTCCATCTTCAAGCTCCAACAAGCTTCATATGAGGCGACATCAACGTACAACAAAAGGCGGCATATCTTAATCGACCCAAGGTAGCTCTTCTCAATCGGCGGCCATTCAACTGTGTACACCAGAAGAGCCTCCTTCGAAGCAGCGCAGCCCAACCAAACGACCTTCGACTGACTTCAGCACGCAGCTCCTGCAATACTTTGCATTGCAAACGAGGCACGTCTCTTTCTCCTGCAGCCTATTGCCCTTTGAACACACATGACCTTCTCCTTTTCTTTTTTGCTGGTTGTTCAAGGAACGAGAATCTGCTGAAGTTTTATCTCGCATCTCTCGAGAGAACCCATTGGGACCGTCGTCAGCTACTACGCTATACTGTAGGAGCGCTAACGGCTGCTCCTACAGCGACACGCTCTCCTCCGAAAAACTCCCAACGTCCGGCTCTGCTCGCAACCTACGGGCGACCTCCAGCCAACGGGCTAGGCTCCTACGACAGCCCACAGCAAGGCGGCTCAACAGATCGCCATCGGCCTACGGTACCTACGGCTCACCAAGACAACCCTGCTGTTATCTTCACGAACAACAGCCTCAACGGCCCTCCGGACTCAAAGCTCGAGACTAGCAGCGCTAGCAAACTTGCCAGCCCAGATGGCCGTTCCTCCAGCAGCTCCCGTGAGCTCCTAGCCGCCGCCAAAACAAGCCACGACTCCCGACGGATCTCCTTCACAAGCACCGACCGGCGGCTCCTATTCATTGACCATCATCGGAGAAGACGACGGAATCTCAAGATTCCGTCGACATCTCAGACATTCTGATAACGATTCCGATCGTCGTCCTTGTGACACGTGGACTTATCCACTCACCCTATCACAAGGGTCACCACACAGAGGTGTGGTCAATCAACTGACACGTGGCACTTATCCATTTGCCACATCATCACTGCCACATCAGCTGCCACGTCAGCTGCCATGTCATCACTGCCACGTCAGCTGCCACGTCAGCTGCCACATCATCACTACCACGTCAGCTGCCATGTCAGCACTGCCACGTCAGCACTACCATGTCATCACTGCCACGTCATCTGCCATGTCAGCACTGCCATGTCATCTACCACGTCATCAGGCCACATCATCAGGACACGTCATCAGTGACACCTCAGCACTGCCACCTCAGCAGTCCAGTGACCCCTGCAGGCACAGTCCCTTGCTAGGCACACTGTGCACACACTGCATATGCACACTCCTGCCACCTCAGCACAGAGCTTCACTGGCACACCTCTTGCTAAGCACAGTGCCACATCATCACTGCATGTGACTCACAGTGACACATCATCATTGAGCACCATTTGCACTCCTTTTGCCCCTCCACCTAGATCAAGTCATATCTCTTGATCCAGGAAGAATTTGAGGGTGCTCCAAAAAGGAAAGTCGCTCGATTTTTCGTGCTCTACGCGCTCGTTACATCACGCGCACATTTCGGCACAAGTTACACTCACATTTGAGCCTCGCCGACAAAACCACTTCCTTCACGCACATTTGCCTCTACATCGACGCATCTGACCCAGCACTTAAAAAGAACAAAGGAAAAGGAATTATTTGCTGCTCTTTCATCGATTGACGGTTGGTTTAGATCTAGATCAGAGTAGACTAGATCGCCATAGAGGGGACGCTTTGAATTCCCCAAGTTGTCAATCTAAGCCATGCCCGAAATTCCCGACTAGTACCTACTCGGAGTCAGTCCATACGCTCACATCCGATTTCACATCATTACATTACCTGAAATCTTACGTTCATCAGTTCAGTGAGCAGACTTCAGAGTTCAGAGGCATTGCAGATTGATTCAGTGGGCAGATAGCACTTGATTTCACACACACATGCCACCATTGTAAAGCCTATTTGGCTATCTCACGGCATCGTGCACATCATTTTCAGCCTTGTAAAGCCTCTTGGCTATTCCCGGCATCATTGCCACAAGCCTTGTAACACATATCAGATTTTGTATACTGCAGTTCTATCTTCACTGACGGTACAGAGATTTCACTTGGCATCTTCAGTGTATTTGCAGTTGATTCATACAGAGTTTTTTCAGGACACTTTTTGAGTACATTGTTTGCACCATGTCGACTAGCAACCTCAATCTGGAGGCATCTGCTAAGTTAGACAACTCCAATTACGGTACATGGAAATACCGAATGGAGACCATTCTTGTGCTTCAGGACAAATGGGAGTATGTCGATGGATCCATACCTAGACCATTGGCCGATCCAGCCACCAGTAGCTCTACTCCATCTGTTGTCACAGCACCAGCAACGGGATCTACATCGGGATCTACATCTACACAAACAGTTTCTGCACTAGTAGCAGATCCTGCCATTGCCCGAGCTCAAGCAGAATGGGATAAGAAAGACAAGTATGCCTATCACCTGATCAAGCAGAATGTGCAAGATGTCATGCTAGGACAGCTCAACACAGTCAAGACATCAAAAGAAGCATGGGATATGTTCGCAGCTCTCTACGAGTCCAAGAACACATCCAGGATTCTCACCCTGAGAAACCAAATCAACCAGAGTTTCTGCAATAGCAGTGAAACCGGTCATGCTTATGTACTCCGCATCAAAGACTACAACAATCAACTTGCAGCAGCAGGAGAGTCTATGAATCCCGCAGAAATGGTTCAAGTAATCCTGAATGGACTAGGAGAAGGATATGAGAATCTAGTCCAGAGTATTGCCATCCAACGGCAAATTCCAACACTTGACGAACTTCAGTCAGTTCTACTTGGTGAAGAACTCAGGACTCAGGCCATTCAAGCACGTAAAGGTCATTCTAATGATCAGGCATTCACAGCTTCAGACAGAAGCAGAGGCAAAGGCAGAAATAGAGGTAGATCATATCAGAAAAGTGGTCATCATCATCAACAAAATCAAAGTCAGAATCAACATCAGCATCAGCAGCATCCTCAGCAACATCAAAGAGGAAATCATTCCAACCGAGGAAGATTCCAAGGACGAGGGAATGCATCCACCAATGTGTCAAACATTCAATGCAACTATTGTCACAAGTTTGGACACTATGAAAGAGATTGCCGCAAGAAGCAGTATGACCAAGGCGGTCAATCCAGAGGAAATTCCCGAGGAAGAGGAAATCATCATGGTGGACATTCTAGTCACAGTCATTTTGCAAATGAACATGGAAATATGTTTCTTGCAAGTGAGGAATTGCATCATACTGATACAATGCACCTAGACACTGATTTCAATCCCAAAGAGGATTTCAGTTATCAAGTCGACCAAGTGGAACAGGATCCTTGGTACATCGACAGCGGTGCATCATCTCATATGACAAATCATCAGGAATGGTTCACAGAAATGAAGCGATTAGAAGGTCAAAAGAATGTCATCTACACAGCAGACAATACACCGAATCCGGTTCAAGGGACAGGTGTTATCCCTATGAACAATTTCACTGGTACAAAAGGATTAGTCAAAGATGTGCTCTATGTTCCGAAGCTCAGCAAGAACCTTTTGTCAGTAGGTCAAATGACGAAACACAACTACAAAGTCATCTTCGACGGTGATGAATGCACTATCAGAGACAAATCCAAAAGAGGTCAGCTAGTAGCAAAAGGTGTCAAGGAAGGACGCTTATACAGGATGCTAGCTACAGTACCAGATAAGCATGCCATGTCAGCTCAAATGCAACAGATGCCACTATCTGCAAAATGGCACAAGAGATATGGTCATGTCAACTTCAAGTACTTGTTAGATCTCAGGAATCATAATATGGCAATTGGGATTCCGAAGCTACAGTTTCTTGGAAAGGTTTGTGAAGCATGCTGCTTCGGCAAACAAAAGCGAACCAACTTTGTCAGAAGTACCTCTCGTGCACGAGGTATTCTTGATTTAATTCATACAGATGTATGGGGTTATGCCCAGACCCGCAGCATCAATGGTTCACTTTATTACTTGACCTTCATCGACGACTACAGCAGATATTGTTGGGTCTATTTTCTGAAAGAGAAATCTGAAGTGTTTGCCAGATTTCAAGAATTCAAAGCCATGGTAGAAAACCAGACAGGCAGAAAAATCAAGGTCATGAGACCAGACAGAGGAGGTGAATACATGTCTTCAGCCTTCATGAACTTTTGCAAAACTCACGGCATTCGAAGACAATTCACATGTGCAGATACTCCTCAGCAAAATGCAATATCTGAAAGGAAGAATGGGACTTTAGCAGACAGTGCTAGAGCAATGCTTAGTGAAAAGCATCTTCCGAATCAGTATTGGGCAGAAGCAATAGCTACAGTTAACTACTTGCTTAATCGGCTTCCTACCGAACCGATACAAGGTATGACTCCTTATGAAGCATTCACTGGACACAAGCCACGCATTGGGCATCTCCGCATATTTGGTTGCATAGCATATGCCCACATACATGATGATCATCGCAGGAAATTGGATGCGAAGTCACGCAAATGCATCATGGTTGGCTACAGTGAAGAAAGTAAAGCATACAAATTGTATGATCCCATCAACCGCAAAGTCATTATCTCCAGAGATGTAATCTTCGATGAGGAATCAGAATGGAAAACCTCACCTACACAGGAGATAGAAGCATCGACTTCACAGTCATCTACAGAACAGGTTGATGAAGAAGAGCAAGAATTGCCAGCAACACCTCAATCAGCGTCACAGCAGCTCAGACGGTCTACTAGGGAAAGCAGACCACCAGCCAGATTGACATATGCTCAGAAAGGCAAAGCAATTCAGGTGGAAACCACCAACTATGCTCTTATGACTACCATCATGGCTACAGAAGAGCCAGTGTACTTCGAAGACGCAGTAGATAAGCCAGAATGGCAAACTGCAATGAATGAGGAAATGGATGCTTTGTATAAAAATAACACTTGGGAATTATGCGACCTTCCACCAGGAAAGAAGGCCATAGCCAACAAATGGGTATACAAAGTGAAGTACAATCCAGATGGCAGTATTCAGAGATACAAAGCCAGATTAGTTGCAAAAGGATTTGCACAACAATATGGTCAAGATTATGATGAGACTTATGCTCCCGTAGCAAAGATGGATTCCATACGGTTCTTGATATCACTAGCGACACTCAGTAAATGGAATGTGTATCAGCTCGATGTCAAGAATGCATTTCTCAATGGTTATCTAGACGAGGAAGTCTACATGCAACAACCAGCAGGTTATGTTGAACCAGGAAAAGAGAACAAGGTTTGCCATCTCAAGAAAAGTCTCTACGGCTTAAACAAGCACCCAGAAGTTGGTACAGCAGGATTGACAAGTATTTTGCTGATCTGGGATACATGAAGTCCAATGCAGATCATACTCTCTACTACAAAGTTCAAGGGGAAGATATTACTATTGCACTTTTGTACGTAGATGATCTGATTGTGACAGGAAGCAAGGATAGCTTCATCAGAAAATTAAAACAAGACTTATCTACAGAGTTCGACATGAAAGATCTTGGACTTATGCACTATTGTCTTGGAATTGAGTTCTGGAGAGATTCAGATAGCACATTCATGAGTCAGCTCAAATATGTTGACAGTCTCCTGAAGAAGTTTCATATGGCAGATTGCAAGATTGCAGCCACTCCCATGGAACAGAGTTTGAAACTTACTAAAGATTCAGAAAAGCCTACAGTCAATGACAGATACTACAGGCAACTCATTGGATCTCTTATATATCTGACAATCACACGGCCAGATATTTGTTATGCAGTAAGCTCACTAGCACAGTTTATGGCAAATCCAAAACAGTCTCACTGGAATGCAGCCAAAAGAGTCTTGAGATACATCAGAGGTACAAGACAATTTGGGATAGAATACAGAGGAAGTCATCCACGGTTGCATGGATACTATGACAGTGACTATGCTGGAGATCATGAGACCAGGAGATCGACACAGGGATATGCATTTTTCCTTGGTCAAGGTGCTATATCATGGTTGTCAAACAAACAACCAACTGTTTCTTTGTCTTCGACTGAAGCAGAATATAGGGCACTCACTACAGGTGCATGTGAGGCTATATGGCTCAGAAGACTATTGTCAGAAACAGATTACTTTGATGAGTCAAAGCCAACAACAATATACTATGATAATCAATCGGCTCAAGCATTGGCCAAAAATCCAGTATATCACTCCAAGACAAAGCACATTGATGTTAGAGAGCACTTCATCAGAGAAAGAGTGTTACTTGGTGACATCACACTGCAGCATTGTGATAGCAAAGAAAATGTTGCAGACATCTTTACCAAACCACTCGGTAAAGAGCTATTCGAGAAACACCGACTAGCTCTTGGTTTGACGCAGAGGAAGGACATTCCCATTAAAGGGGTGTGATGGAATGTAATGCTCAGTCCTTCTTCGATTCCCCAGAATCATCATCTTGAGGGAAGGCCTACTTCATGATGTTGATCTTGAGGGAAGGTGTTGAGAGTTCACGCTCAACATCATGTGATCATGTGTGCATAGCACCATCACGTGATCATATGTGCATAGCACTAACCTTATAGAGTGCTATAAAGGAAAGGGTTAGCTCCCCTAACCCTAACCCTAAAAGGGTTTGTATATATTCTATTTTTTCAACTAAATCTAGTGTACAGTTAGTCATTTGTGGTGTGCTCTCTAGCTGTGCCCTCTCTCCTCATCTCCACTCTTCTCCTCTCCCCTCTTCATATTTTGTCAAATGCCTCACGCAGGTATAAACCTCGACCGAGGTACATATCCCACGGTCATATACCTCGATCGAGGTATTCTATGCCTCATGCAGGTCATAAACCTCGATCGAGGTATTCTATGCCTTGCACATTGCGGTCAGAAACCTCGATCGAGGTATTCTATGCCTTGCACAGATCGTGATGTGTATACATGTGGCTGATGTGGCACCATACATGGTCATGATGTGGCAATATGGTGTGGAATATATGAGTCTCTTCCATGACATGGAAATGTGATGTGGCAGGATGAGTTGGCATTCATGAGGTGGTAGATTGACATGGCAAATTGAGGTGGAGGGATTGGTGATGTGGCAAGGTTGACGGGGTATGCCATGGTGGCAAGGTGTGATGACATGGCTCCAAGAGTTCCTATGATGTGGAATGATGAGGTGGCACATGTGGCTGATGTGGTAGCACGTGTGGCAATGTAAGGTGACATGGCAAGTGATGTCACATCTCCTTGATGACATGGCACCACGTGGTCTAACAACGTAGGCAAAACTAGATGACTGAGCCTTCCACATGGGCAAAGGATTGCCACTAGGGTCAATAATGCTCCTATCCTACCTCACCAAGCCTAATACCAAGCCTACCTTGTCTTGGTATTAGGCTTGGGTGGCCCTTTTTCCCCCACAAAAGGGAGATTTCACTCTTGGAGGCCATATCGTATGTTTCCCTCACTCGAATTTAACCAAAAATTTTTCCTCTTATTCATCATGCGGAGAACTAAAAATATTGACATTTTTGAAATGTTTGGTCGTGTTTGAGAATTACTAGATTTATTTTTAATATTCTTTATTGATCCTCAGAGGAGTAAAAGTAAAAATTAAACTTCAATCTTCCTAAATCTAACCATTGGATTTGGGATTTGATGATTCAACCACACACCCTTATGTGCCTACTAATCTTCCACTGAATTGGATTTGCTTAATTAATCAAAATACTAAAAAAATGTGTGCTACTAAAATGCATGTATTTTATGACATTATTTATTATAAATAATTATTTATAACTACATAAATCATTCAAAAAATTATCAATAAATCAAGTTAAGCTATACATAATGTAAAGAGACCACTTACAAAGTTTCAATAACATTTAATCTAAAAGGAGAGAATTTTAGAATTTAATATGACACTCTCTGTTCGTGACAAAGGTGTGACCACCCTGGAACCATGCCGTGTGACACAAAGAAATTTTTTGTGTGTGCATCGAATTTTTGATCACACTATACGATTGTGTGCACAATAGCAAGTGTGATGTTGTGTCTGAAGACTTCAAAGACTAGATCCATAGGGAAGTAGGTGAGATTTGCATTTTTATGTGCTAAAAAGCTTGTTTTTCCACCTCCTAAGGATTGGGGAGTGAACAAAAAGTGGACACCCTTAGCTTGGTACTTCCCCAAAGCATATCCGATGGTGACAATACTTTGCACGCACCTCAACGTAGTTGAAATGGACTTGCTTACAAAGTGGATCCCCCATCCGATAAGTACTTGTTTGAATAACACACTTAGGGCCATGTTTTTATATGGTTGTGCATGACACTAAGGCAAAAGCGGTGTTTTATGCTTGATTGAGAATACAAAGCATATTCGATGGGCACAATACTTTGTACACACCTTCAACTAGGTGGAATTGACTTACATGCAAAGTGGCATTCCCATCGCAGAAGTACTTGATCGGATAACACACCTAGCAAGGTGTTTTTTTACAGATGTGCATGACACTAAGGCAAAAATGGTATTTAATGCTCGATCGACCATGCAAAGCATATCCGATGGTGACAATACTTTGCACGCATCTCAACCTAGTTGAAACAGACTTGCGTGCAAAGTGGAGCCCCCATCCGATAAGTACTTGTTTCAATAACACACCTAGGACCGTGTTCTTTTATGATTGTGCATGACACTAAGGCAAAAACGGTGTTTTATGCTTGATCAACAATGCAAAGCATATCCGATGGGCACAATACTTTGCACACACCTTCAACTAGGTGGAATTGACTTACATGCAAAGTGGCATTCCCATCGCATAAGTACTTGATCGGATAACACACCTAGCAGCGTATTTTTTTACGGATGTGCATGACACTAAGGCAAAAATGGTATTTAATGCTCGATCGACCATGCAAAGCACCTTCAACTAGGTGGAATTGACTTACATGCAAAGTGGCACACCCATCCCATAAGTACTTGATCGGATAACATACCTAGCATCGTGTTTTTTTACGGATGTGCATGACACTAGAGCAAAAATAGTATTTAATGCTCGATCAACCATGCAAAGGATAACTTGGTGTGTCCATATGATGAGTACTTGATCGGATAACTTCTCCCACCAATAAATTAAGTACTAATTAAAAATTATAATAAATGAGTAGATTATTAAAAAGAGACTAATATTTATGTAATTGTTGCTACTACAGCTTGCTTGCGAAGGACTCTCACAAAGGAGATGGCTATAGATTTTGTTCCAGGGATGGGTGTGATTTTATGTAGCAAAAGAGAAGTAGTTGCATTTGCTACAATCCATGATAGTGATCCCAATTCAGCTCGCCACTTTCGAAGACTTGGTGAAGATAAGGTGGCAGTTACTGTATCAAAGATTCTTAGCGCACATGTTGAGCTAAAGTATAAATGTGGAGATATGGAAACACTTGGAGATGTTATGCCCTACAATACATCCAACAAATCATTTATAGCATGGGACAAAGATGAGACTTATGCAACAGACATTATCAAGAATACAACGTGCACCACCTTGGATTTTACTATAGGGGACATTTTACAAATGAGATCATTTGCAAATAAGACTGTAGCAGAAGGTGAAGTATTGGGATTTGAACAAGTGGAGCAATGGTCATTTGCACAGATGAGGATTCTAAAAGTCACTGATGATGGTATGGTTGATAACATAACATCCTTAAACACTTATTTCATTAATTTTGGACTTGTCAATGTACAAATTCATTTTTACATATACTTTTGGACTAGTTTTCAGATAAAATTTAAGAAAAACCCAATCTTCAAAGCACATATAAAAACATAAAAACAAGCATTTTTTTATATATTTTTTAAGGACATGAAACTAAAATTATAAAATTTAACGCAGCCTAGATAAGTTACATGAAAAAATAAGATTCGGTTGTTGTAAACTCTCTTAATATTTAATGGTGTTAATAAACACCTTCAAAAGTTAAGCCTGAGATTTTCAAGACTACAGCCATTCAATTTGATGAATTTTCTATTTTCAAGTCCTTAGCCTAAATTCAACCCATTCAAGAGCTGAGCTCATCTCTTCCTCATCGATGTAGTTAAAATTATAGAAGAGAAGTAAGGATTGATGAATTTTCTCCTGCATAACACTTTGTTTATTCCGAATGGCTTGCGCTTCCTCGGGGGAAAATCTTCCATAACGAGCCACACGCGAAGATATCTCACTTTGAAAGTCTATCAACTCTCTCCTATATGACTGCAATTTATCTATTTCAGTAGTAGCCATACTTATTTTTCTTTCCTCTTCCTTCTCTAAGCCCTTCTGACAAGCAAAGTCATCCTTCTCGTACTGGGTTAATGGAGCTGGATTTTGCTTTCTCTCCTCTCTCTTTCCTTGGTTCTCGGCAATCCATTCTTTGAGGCTGCTAATGGCTTGCTCGATAGAATCGATTACCTTAAAAAGATCCATAATGGCTGCAAGATGAAAGGAGTATGCTTGAGAAGAGGAGGTAAGGCTGCGGGCAAGATGGAAGCCGGAGCAAGCTTGAGGAGAGGAGTAAGGTAAGAAGAGTAAAGTGGAAGAAGTGTGGAGAGGAGTAAGGTAAGAAGAGTAAAGTGGAAGAAGTTTTTACTGCGGGTGAGATATAGAAGACGAACGAGGTGAGGAAGGTAACGAGAATGAGGAAAGATATAGAAGACGAACGAGGTGAGGAAGGTAACGAGAGTGAGGAAGGTAACTAGAGGAGGTAAGGCAAGATGAAAGGAGTATGCTTGAGAAGAGGAGGCAAGGCTGCGGGCAAGATGGAAGGAGCAAGCTTGAGGAGAGGAAGGAGCAAGCTTGAGGAGAGGAGTAAGGTAAGAAGAGCAAAGTGGAAGAAGTGTCTGCTGCGGGTGAGATATAGAAGATGAACGACTACTAGGGAATTTATAGAACTACAGATGCAAGACTGTAATGCGAGATGACTAGATGCAAGACCGTAATGCGAGACATTATAAAATAAAATGATGGGATGCAAGACCGTAATGGGAGACATTTGAGACATGTAAGATAGTGATAGTACATTGAAATCTATAAAATAAAATGATGGAACACAAGAATGATATAATTAATAGAATCTCATCATGAGATATTCTTTTAATATAATATAAGTTAGACTTGCTGTACATAATAAATGATAGATTTTGAGTACATTGAAATCTATAAAATAAAGTGATGGAACATAAGAATGATATAATTATTAGATTCTCATCATAAGATATTTATTGTACATAAAAAATTAGACTTTCAAAAAAGTAAAACCTAATGTATTGTAATGAATAAATATCATAAAATATCCTAATGTATTGCAACATTTAACATAAGTTTTAAAAACACTATCATTAATCAATACAAACAAGATAAAAATCTTCAAGGACTCATGTTTCTTTCTACATGTTTTACAACTGAATAGAGTCTGATGAGTCCTCTTGAGGCTGTGATTCTCTAAGAGTACATTGAGTCTCTACTTGTGTGGATGGTGTACATTGAGATTCTACTTCTGGTGCAATCGGGATAGACTTAATCTCTTCCTCCTTTACAAGATGTGATGTTGTAGATGCACATTGAGTCTCCACTTCTTGTGTAGGAAGAATGCATTGAGTCTCTAAGTCAAGTGTAGACTGTAATGCTTCTACTTGAGGCTGTGATATAGAAGGAGACTAAATTGTCTCTTCTTTTTCTTTGGCTCCCTTAGGTTCTTCATTGAGTCCATCATGTTGTTTCCCAATGATAGCAGTTAGATAGTGAACAGTCTTAGCCACAAAATCTTGTAGCTCGAGCTTGGTATATGCTTCTATGGAGACATGTTCAAAAATTTCATTGAGATACAACATGAAGTTGTAGGCAATTCTCCACCCACTACTAAACATGTCTTTCTGCTCCACTGCGAGGCGTGTCTGGAAATTTGGTTGGTCTTGATGCTCCCTGATTTTCATAATCGCAGAAACTAACTTGTTTGCAGACCTGTCCATCATGACATATGACAAAGTGAATTTGTGTAGTAAATAGTAAGATGCATATCCATAATGATATGATAAAAGAACACTTACCTGAACACCCCGTGAAAGCCTGTAATTGAGTTGAAAAACCAACAATGGTTGTCATCAAGGTCCCATACTATCAGGCTCCAATGTGAACTACATCACCAATAAAGAGCAATAAGGTTTATCACAATATTAAGTATTAATTGACACAATATTATAAATAAGAGAGTAAAAGAAAGATTGAGACCATACTTACTTCTCATAGTATGGCATAAAGACAAGTAGTATGCCATCCAAGTCTAAAGGTTGTAGAATTGAACAAACATCATCTACTATCTTCTTGGTATCACTAAGTACAGCTGAAAGAAGAGAATCGAGCATACAGACGCGATTCTGTATTGATCTAGGAAAATGAGATATAACCGTACTGCAGCAATAAATAAACAAATGTTAGAAGCAGATTGAATCAAATGATTGAAGTATCAAGCCAAGAGATGTTCATATCAAACCTGAGGATGGCCATCATGACTTTGTCATTAGCCTCTTTCAAAGGGTCAGAGAGGATTGTAACTTCCTCGCTACCAAAAGTCAAAACACGAGGTTGCTTGCTAATGATGACCCTAACCTCAGAAGAGCTCCCCATTTCGTCCAATACAGTGGTTACATCAGGACAACTTATGGGCGTAGCAACCAATGTTTCCTCTGGATGCTCCACCACATTATCAATAAATGCCTTAATGATAGATGACATAAATGCATATAGATGCAAGTCTGTATATGTGGACAATGAGGTTTCACCGCCTCTCAAATTAAAAATTTGAGCAAGGAGCAAAAAGCAGTTATATCCGACTCTCCATCCACAACTGTGGTCATCATTCTGCTTCGCTGCAGGGCATGTTACATACTCTATTTGATCTTCCAAGTCACCCTCCATTTGCATAAGTGCATCTATAGCACCTACCAACTTTCGAGCAGATCTACACATCAAAATAGAAAACATAAATGAATGTGCGCATTGCATAGGATGCATCTCATTGACATAATTATGACACAAGTAGGTTATACTTACTCTGACACATTGCCATGGATAGATGCTATTGAATTGACAAAGAAGCATTGCTTGGCTAAGATGTGCACAATTAGCAAGCTCCAATGCAAGCTGCATTATCAATTAAGAATAATTATTATTTGATATAATCCTCCACAATGTAAGAGATAAGCTAGGTAGGGATTGATACTCACTCCTCGTGATATGCGGTAAAGATAACTCGCACCGCAGTCAAATCAATAGGTTGCAACCACTTAAAAACATCATCTATGGTCTTCTGCTTATTGCTAAGTACACTAGAAACAAGAGGATCGACCATATATGCACATCTTTGTATATATAGCGGAAGCTGTTGTAAAACCATACTGCAATAAAAAGAAAAGAATATTGGTTCATTTGATCCAATGGAAATACAAAAGCATAAAGTCAGTAAAAAGTTTGTGTCAAACCTGAGGATGGCTATTATGACCTTGTCATTGACTCTTTCTTGAAGTTTATGAGGATTGAAATGTCCTCTTCATCCAATATAAAAGTAAGAGGTTGTTCTCGAACTTGAAACCTAACTTGAAATGACTTCTCCATTTGCTGCAATGTATGATTATTTTCTAGAGTCATCCGCCAGAGCAGCTTTGCTTTCTTGAGATGAGCTTTCTATATTCTCTGCTCCAGCTATGTCCTCCTCATCCTCCTCCTCTCTCTTCCCCTATAAAAGGATAAAATAATTATGAAATTCAAAATTTTAAATTAATTATAAATTTAAAAAGACCTAAATGAATAAAGAAAATTAAACATAAGTTTTCATACCTCTACATATCTTCGTGGTCTTTTTATGTAACCTTCAGAGGCAAGGTCAGTGTCATATCCATCTTCTTCTGCTTCCTTGCTATCGCTGGTGTCCTCACTATTATATCTAGAGCTTTGATCATTTTCATCATCTTTCTTGCTCTCATCATACATGATCATCTCTATGTCATCCTCTTCATGTGAGATCGGACCTTTCTTATCAAACTTTATTGTGAGAGAAGCCATGGTATCAAGGTATTCCAAGCAAGCAGGGCTCTCAATAATATTTACATTGTGTCCTTTTCTGATAGGAGCTTCAAACAGATGTCCCATTCGGCACAATGTGACTTCCCATCCGGACGGTAGCAAAAATTCCATCATACTAATTAAAAGATCAGCACTTTTTGCTGGCCTTTCATAGTGATTTGCGTTGCGATGGAGGGGACTTGGTCTTCATGCTCTTCCAGCAGTAGTTGCAATCTCTTTGCATTCCCTCTTATATTGTTTTGTAAGGAGTGATCATTGTAAGGGCTCTTCATGCACAAGAAAAAGGTTTCTAGACTCTGTATCTTGAGACCGCATTCTCTCTTGTCTCTTTTTCTTGAGTATATCCCATTGTAAATCTTGAGCTCATTGCCATATTGTTTTTCTAGGGTAGCAAACATTTGTTCCTTGTCATCTTTATCAGCAAATATGACTATATTACATTGTCCCACTCTACCAATGGTGGTATGTAATATTCTGTCAAGGAGTTGACAGATGTCATCCGGTGATATTTCATAGACAAAGAAAAGCTGAGGTCTCTCCCAAGCAGTGTCGTCGGACAAAAAATCATTCAATGAAACTCCCTTGCACTCAACACTCTTTCCAGACTCTAAAATGATTTCATATATGAAATAAAAGCCCTTGTTCAAAGTTTTTTCTTTTCTGAGAGTGTGGTTATTGATGACTTTTTGTGCATATGCATACACATTTTCCGGAATGTCACTTCTCATAGAGGGAGTAATTTCAGATCCATCATCTTCTACCTTCACCCATTTATGCGCCCAAGCCTTCTGTTTAGCTGACGGTAAAGTTGATGCCATCTGCCTCACAATGTTATGATCAATTTTACATTGGCTAATTGGAATATTTTTTTCTCCCAATAAATATTCAATTGCACTCTTTACTGCATCACGCTTGACCTGTTGGATGATGCAATCTTCCATGCAATGATCTTTATCCTTTTTGCCAAAAAACCATTCTTTGGACATTAATTTCTGTGCAGCAAGACGTGCGTATTTGTCTGGTAGGTTTCTTAAAGGCCTCCACATCCGAGCTGTCATCTCTTTTTCCTCAATCTTCTTTGCCTTCTCTTTAATCAATGATGGAGCCTCATATGTGACATCTCCTTTCTCACATGCAAGACACACATCTTTGATCTGATGAAAAACTTCATCACTACGGAAAAGTATGCTTGTGTAGTCTTGATACCTATCCCTTACTGTCTTGAAGCTTGTAATCACCTCTGCTCTTTCCTGCTTTCCCCTTGGTACAATGTCACTCAAGCATGTGTAGAAGTCAACAAGATTATCCGCTTCCACTTTAGTTGCAGTCCTTTTGAGAGTGGTCAAAGGAGAATTAAAAGTTTTCCATATGGTCCTAGCTTTGAGCAACATCTCTGAAGTGGAGGTGATTTTTCGTAGTGCATAAATGTCATGATTAAGTCTTTCCAACTCAATCAAATATTTTTTCTCGTTCTTGAAGATACAAATGCATGCAGAATAGTAGTGAAATTGAGGCACACTCGCGAAGGTTTGATAAGTAATTTCTCCTTTCTTGTATGCATCTCTAGAGCGCTCATTACAAGCATAGGCATAGTGCTGACCATCTATTGCCTCAAATGTACAATGAGCTAAGAAATTTCTCTTGGCATCCCTTATATGTCGTTCTGGATCATTCACTGAACTCTGTCCTTCTTGAAGTGAGGGAACTTGTTTTCCGAGGAACTTAGTGAATTGCATCTCAAAATCTATAGGTTGAGAGAAATTGATGGATTGACTATAATCTCCCATGACTGGCCAAAATGTTCTTGGACGGAGTACCAAATTAGAAACAACTAGTTTTTTTCCATCAATCAAAGCCTGAAAAATCTTTTCAGCATAGGCTGTATCTAAGGTCCTGCTGTTGGTGAAGACACTTGCTTTGACCACTGTTGAAGCATGTATAACTTGAGTGTTCTGGCCCCATATATATCCTGGATCCTCATCTGTCACAGCCTCATTCAAGCGAAGATTTAGGTTCTTCATTGATAACATTTCTGCTTCTAGATCTGACTCCATTTCAAGACCCTCCGCATCCTCTTCATGTTCTTCCTCTTCTCTTCTTTGCCCTTTCTTTGTATATGAAGGACCTCTTTTTCCAGTTATAGGACTTGGAACTGTAGCTCGTGAAGTACTTGCCTTTTGCATTTGACGTCGAGGTTTATTTTTTAGGGGCTCAATGTGAACTACTTTAGATTGCCCTACTTCTTCTTCTATTGCCTCAACTTCAGGTATACTTAAGGGCTTCACTTGTTCTGTTATTCCATCAACTTCATGAGTTACACCATCTAAGTGAGTAATACCATGAACAAGAGATGTGTGTGCATGTCCTGTCTTATCTGATGCATGTCGTGTTTCACTCAATTCAATTTCTGTCTGAGATGCATGTGCATGTCCGGTCTCCACCAATTCAATTCCTGTCTCAGATGTAGATCCCTTGTAAGCATCCACATGTACAAGACCCTCATCCATTGCTACAATGTGTTCTGTCTCATCCACTCCACTTCCTCTCTCATTTGTATTACCATGAACCAGGTCTACATGGCGTGTCTCATCACTTCCTTTCTCATGTGTGGATTCTTGCACCTTAGGTCCCTCCAATGAAGTTGAACCTTGTTGGATGACACCCTAAAAGTATTCAAGGATAATCTTTGACTGCATTTTTCTTGCTTCCTCAATGGGAAATTCCTCCCACACATGTTGAAGGATCTCCAATGCAAGAACCAATTCAGGAAATCTAGGTGCTTTTGGTGGCGGCATCACAAAGTGCATTGCATCTTTCTTAGAAAGAAGAAACGATCTGTTGCTCATTCTTGACTTTATGTAAATCATCATTGTACTGCTGTCTTTTTCAATTTTTATTCCTACTAAGGTGCCCCCTTGAATCAAATTGCTCTTTGAGAAAGATACATTTGATGCCCACTCATCTTTCTCCAACTCTCTCTTTGTCATCACTAGAATGAGATTTCCTTTACTTAAGACCAAGAACCATGCTTTCTTTGTTGTGTCAACAACTGTCCAGTTTGTGAAGTCCTTTGGGGCATAAATTCTTCCATTGTATTTCAGTGTCATACCATTGACAAATGCTGTAGCCTCAAGATCCATCCTGTATTCAAGCACAACACAAATTTTAAGTACTTTGACAAACTACAATTACTTTGAAAAATCAAAAGTACAATGAGTCCCATTAATACACCTCAAGTTTTTATTCTTCCCAATCATATAAGTATCAATTTCATGCTTTGGGAATAGCCTAAAAGGCTTTACAAGGCTTAGAGCATAAATGCTTTGGGAATAGCCTAAAAGGCTTTACAAGGCTTAGAGCATAAATGTGAAAAAAAATAAGGATTTACAATGATTTCTGAATACAAATTTGAAGTCTGTCATATATAAGTGCAAAATGCTCTGTCAACTCCCGCAACTGATATAAGTGTAAAATGCTCTGTCAACTTCCACAACTATAATCTGTCATGTCCACTGATATAACTTTCAATCATCTTGAAAGTTTAAAAACCTTAATCGTTGCTTAAATGGTAGGGTTGTTGTGACTGTGAAACCGAATGTGAACGAATGGACTGACTCCGATTAGGAACTAGTCGGGAAATTTTGAGCATGGCTTTGATTGGTTTTTTTGGAGTTCTCTCCTCTAAGGACAAACTAATCTATGCTAATCTAGACTACACCAACCGTCGAAGCGAAGAAAAGCAAGAAATAATTTCTTTTCCATTGTTCTTTTTAATATCCTTAGGTTGCGAATTAAAAACAAAAAATAATCTATTTTCCATTATTCTTTTTAATACACTAAGGTTGTGAGTTCAAAAAAGATAAAATTTATATTTTATCTTTTTTAAACTCATACCCCTTTCTCTCTCTCTCCCCCCCTTCTCTCCCCCCCCCTTCTCTCTCGCTGCCGCCCCCATCCTCCCACCCCACCTCCCCCATTCTCACTCCCACGCCCACGTCCATTCTTTCACCTTCCCCATTCCCACTCCCTCTCCCACTCCCATCCTCCCACCCCTTTCTCTCTCTCTCCCCCCCCTTCTCTCTCGCTGCTGCGGCAGCGGCCCCCCCCCTTCTCTCTCTCTCCCTTCCCCTTCTCATTTTAAAAAAGATAAAATTTATATTTTCAAAAACTAATTTACTTACAACTCATAAGAATTGAACATTCACATTAATAAGAAGTTAAAATCTTAATAAATTTCAATTTAAATAATAAAAACTATAAAGTAGTTTAACTTAAAGTTTATGAAAAAATAACGTAAAATAAAGAAAACAAGACTTAAAATTAAAAATTTAATATTTACCTAGAAGCATATATATATTCTCCCTAAAAAGAAATAAATTAAAGGAATAATAACGAATGTAAGTTAAACTACTTTTAAAATTTTAATTTAAAATGTAATAAAATTAAAATTATACTTTTTATATTCCAAAACAAAATGCATTATAGTCTAAATTAAACTAGTAAATTGAAAATGAAAGTGAAACTCATTTTAAATTCAAAAACAAAGAAAAATTTAAAATTCAAGTTTCTACAAGTTTTGCTTTTAGCATACATTTGTCTTTTCACATCCACGCGTTTGTCTTTTGAAACACAAGGTTGTCTTTTATCACAATTTTCACATCCACGCGTTTGTCTTTTGAAACACAAGGTTGTCTTTTATCACAATTTTCACATCCACGCGTTTGTCTTTTGAAACACAAGGTTGTCTTTTATCACAATTTTCAAGTTTTCACACGTTTATCTTTTCATAGTTTAAAAAAAGGCAGGAAATTTGAAATTCTAGTTTCCACACGTTTCTCTTTTCAAACACCAAGGCTTATAGTTTTGTTTGTTTAGGTTTCGACTAAATCACACACCAATCTCCTCTAATATGCCTCATTGATCGTAGCTCCCAAATTCTTCCATCAAAACATCTCTCCTTTATCTCTTCTTGATCGTCGCCCACTCATTTTTTCTCCTCATTGGTAAGATTTTCTATCTCGGTCGTACTTTCTCTTGTGCCCTTCCTCTCTAAATTTTCATCAAACACCAAGGTTTATAGTTTTGTTTGTTTAAGTTTCGACTAAATCACACACCAATCTCCTCTCATATGCCTCATTGATCGTAGCTCCTTTATCTTTTCTCGATCATCGCCCACTCATTTCTCCTCTTCATTGGTAAGATTTTCTATCTCGATCGTACTTTCTCTTGTGTCCTCCCTCTCTAAATTTTCATCTCTCGTCCATCTCTCTCACTCTTCTCTCTCTCTCTTTCCTCTCCGCTCTAGTCTACGTTTCCTCTCATCTTAGTCTACTCTCTCCCCTCCTCTTCATTTCCCCGCTCTCTCTCTCTCTCCCTCTCTCCTCACCTTTTCCCTCTCTCTCACTTGCGCTCCCCACTCTCTCTCTCACTTGCCGTGGCCTCCCCCCTCTCTCTCTCTCCCCTCCCCTCTCTCTCTCTGCCCCCCTCTCTCCCTCTCGCTGCCGCGGCAGTGGCCTCCCCCTCTCTCTCTCTCTCCCTCTCTCTCTCTCCCCCCCTCCCTCTCTTTCGCTGCCGCGGTAGCGGCCCCCCTCTCTCTCTCTCTCTCTCCCCCTCTCTCTCCTTGCGCCTTCCCCCTTCTCTCTCTCTCCCCCCCTTCTCTCTCGCTGCCGTGGCAGCGGCCCCCCCCTCTCTCTCTCTCCCTCCCCCTCTCTCTCGCTGCCGCGGCAGCGGCTCCCCCTTCTCTCTCTGCCGCCCCCCTCCTCCTCAGGGGGGTCACTATGTATAAACCCTCTATACCACGTGCATTCAAGGCCTATTTCTAAATTCCCTTATCTGTAAATTTTTCATTAATAAAATGTACCCCTTTTCTATACAAATCTGTAAAATTTTCCCAAAACCATTTTAAAAAGTCCCTTATGTATATTTATTTCTGTAAATTTTAGAAATAAAAAATATCCTTCTGTTGAACTCACGTGATAGGGTTGCATATGATGAGTGACCCCCCCCAGCCCTCCTCTCCCACCCCCTTCTCTCTCTCTCCCCCCCCTTCTCTCTCAGTGCGGCAGCGGCCCCCCCCTTCTCTCTCTCTCCCTCCCCCTCTCTCTCGCTGTCGCGCCCCCCCTCTCTCTCTCCCCCCCTTCCTCTCTTGCTGCTGCGGCAGCGGCCCCCCCTCTCTCTCTCCTCTCCCCTCCCCCCCTCCCTCTCCCCCCCCTCTCTCCACTGCCGCGGCAGCGGCCTACCCCCCCTGTCTCTCTCTCCCCCCCTCCTCTCTCGTTGCCCCCCCCTCCTCTCTCGCTGCTGCGACAGTGGTCCCCCCTCCTCTCTCTCTCTCCCTCCCCCTCTCTCTCGCTCTCGCATCCCCCCCCTTCTCTCTCTCCCCCCGCTCCTCTCGCTGCCGTGGCAGCGGCCCCCCCTCTCTCTCTCCCCTCCCCTCCCCTCCCTCTCCCCCCTCTCTCTCTCCCCCCCCCCTCTCTCTCGCTGCCCCCCCTTATCTCTCTCCCCCCCCTCCTCTCTCGCTGCCGCGGTAGCAGCCCCCCCTCTCTCTTCCCCCTCCCCCCCAGCGGCCCCCCCCTCCTCTCTCTCTCTCCCTCCCCCTCTCTCTCGCTCTCGCATCCCCCCCTTCTCTCTCTCCCCCCCCTCCTCTCTTGCTACCGCGGCAGCGGCCCCCCCTCTCTCTCTCCCCTCCCCTCCCCTCCCTCTCCCCCCTCTCTCTCTCTCCCTCCCGTCTCTCTCGCTGCCCCCCCTTATCTCTCTCCCCCCCCTCCTCTCTCGCTGCCGTGGCAGCGGCCCCCCCCCTCTCTCTTCCCTCTCCCCCCCCAGTAGCCCCCCCCTCCTCTCTCTCTCTCCCTCCCCCTCTCTCTCGCTCTCGCATCCCCCCCCTTCTCTCTCTCCCCCCCTCCTCTCTCGCTGTCGCGGCAGCGGCCCCCCCTCTCTCTCTCCCCTCCCCTCCCCTCCCTCTCCCCCCTTCTCTCTCGCTGCCCCCCCTTATCTCTCCCCCCCCCCTCCTCTCTTGCTGCCGCGGCAGCGGCCCCCCCTCTCTCTTCCCTCTCCCCCCCCTTCCCTCTCCCCCCCCTCTCTCGCTGCCGCGGCAGCGGCTCCCCCCTCTCTCTCTCCCCTCCCCTCCCCTCCCCTCCCTCTCCCCCCTCTCTCTCTCTCCCTCCCCTCTCTCTTGCTGCCCCCCCTTCTCTCTCTCCCCCCTCCCTCTCTCGCTGCCGCGGCAGCGGCCCCCCCTCTCTCTCTCTCCCTCCCCTCTCTCTCGCTGCCCCCCCTTCTCTCTCTCCCCCCCTCCTCTCTCGCTGCCGCGGCAGCAGCCCCCTCTCTCTCTCTCTCCCTCCCCTCTCTCTCGCACCCCCCCCTCTCTCTCTCCCCCCCCCGTTCCTCTCTCGCTGCCGTGGCAGCCCCCCCCTCCTCTCTCTCCCCCCTCCCCCTCCTCCCTCTCCCCCCCTCTCTCCGCTGCCGCGACAGCGTGTCACGGCCTCCCCCCCTCTCTCTCTCTCCCCCCCTCTCTCGTGCTACCGCGCCTCCCCTTCTCTCTCTCCCCCCCTCTCCTCTCTCACTGCCGCGGTAGCAGCCCCCCCCTTCTCTCTCTCTCCCCCCCTCCTCTCTTGCTGCTGCCGCAGCTGCCCCCTCCCCTCTCTCTCTCTCCCTCCCCCTCTCCCTCGCTGCCGCGGCCCCTCCCCTTCTCTCTCCCCCCCCTCCTCTCTCACTGCCGCGGTAGCGGCCCCCCCCTCTCTCTCTCCCCTGCCCTCCCCTCCCTCTCCCCTCCCCTCTCTCTCCCCTCCCCTCCCCTCCCCTCCCTCCCCCCTCTCTCCGCTGCCGCGGCAGCGGCCTCCCCCTCCCCTCTCTCTCTCCCCCCCCTCGCAGCTTCCCCCCTCTCTCCCCTCTCTTCTCCCCCCTCCCCCTTCTCTCCCCCCTCCCTTTCTCTCCCCTCTCTTTTCCCCCCCTTCTCTCCTCTCTCTCCCTCTCTCTTTCTCTCTCTCTTTTGCTGCCGAGGCAGCAAGACTCTCTCTCTTATATTCTCTCTCTAAAAATCTTTCCTTCACTTTTCTCTCTCTAAGTTCTCTCTGTATAATAAAATTTCAAAGAATACAAATTTTAAAAAAGTACCTGGAAAAAAGTTGAAATCTATGCTTGTGCTTGCTTGTGCTTGCTTTTGCTCTTCCTCTTGTTTTTGCTTCTCCTTGTTGAAATGAGAGAAACAATGAGAGAAGGAGAGTATATATAAGAAAAACTAGGGTTTTAAGTGCTTCTCTCTCATTGGTCCTTCTATAACATTATCTCCTCTCCCATTGGCCTCTCTATTAGATTATCTTCTCTCTCTCTCCCACCCACTCCCATCCTCCCACCCCATTCCCACTCCCACCCCATTCCCACTCCCACTCCCACCCCCATCCTCCCACCCCACCTCCCCCATTCTCACTCCCACGCCCATTCTTTCACCTTCCCCATTCCCACTCCCTCTCCCACTTCCGCCCACCTCCCCCATTCCCACTCCCACTCCCATTTTCCCACCCCCCCCACCTCCCCCATTCCCACTCCCTCCCCCATCCTCCCACCCCACCCCTCCCACTTCCACCCCCACCTCCCCCATTCCCACTCCCATCCTCCCACCTCACCCCTCCCACTTCCACCCCCACCTCCCCCATTCCCACTCCCTCTCCCACTCCCATCCTCCCACTCCCACTCCCCACCCTTCCCACTCCCACTCCCATCCTCCCACCCTCACCCCACCCCCACCTCCCCCATTCCCACTCCCACTCCCATTCTCCCACCCCCACCCCCACCTCCCCCATTCCCACTCCCTCTCCCACTCCCACTCCCATCCTCCCACCCCCACCCCCACCCCCACCCCCACCGCCCCCATTCCCACTCCCTCTCCCACTCTCCCTTTCTCCCACTACCACCCTCCCAACTATCAATTCCACTATTACTTATGAATTCTAATTAAAACTATTACTTAAATAAATGATATTACTTGAAAACACTCATAGGATTTAAGGTTTAGGATTTCGTGGTTTGGGTTTAGGATTTGGGGTTTGGTGAGTTAGGGTTTAGGGTTTAGGGTTCAAGGTTTGAGGGTTAGGGTTTGGGGGTTAGGGTTTAGAGTTTGGTGGTTTAGGGTTTAGGGTTTGGGGGTTAGGGTTTAAGATTTAGGGTTTAGGGTTTAGGATTTAGGGTTTGGGGCTTAGGGTTTGAGGGTTAGGGTTTAGGGTTTAGGGTTTGGGGGTTAGGGTTTAGGGTTTGGGAGTTAGAGTTTAAGGTTTAGGGTTTAGGGTTTGGGGTTTAGGGTTTAGGGTTTAGGGTTTAGGAGTTAGGGTTTAGGGTTTAGGGTTTGGGAGTTAGGGTTTAGGGTTTAGGGTTTAGGCTTTGGGAGTTAGGGTTTAGTGTTTAGGGTTTAGGGTTTAGGGTTTGGTGGTTAGGGTTTAGGGTTTGGGAGTTAGAGTTTAAGGTTTAGGGTTTAGGGTTTGGGGTTTAGGGTTTAGGGTTTAGGGTTTAGGGTTTAGGAGTTAGGGTTTAGGGTTTAGGGTTTAGGGTTTGGGAGTTAGGGTTTAGGGTTTGGGGGTTAGGGTTTGGGGGTTAGGGTTTAGAGTTTAGGGTTTGGGGGTTAGGGTTTAGGGTTTAGGGTTTAGGGTTTAGGAGTTAGGGTTTAGAGTTTAGGGTTTTGGGGTTAGGGTTTAGGGTTTAGGGTTTAGGAGTTAGGGTTTAGGGTTTAGGGTTTAGGGTTTGGGACTTAGGGTTTAGGGTTTAAGGGTTTAGGGTTTAGGGTTTAGGTGTTGGGAGTTAGGGTTTAGGGTTTAGGAGTTAGGGTTTAGGATTTGGGGTTTAGGGTTTAGGGTTTCGGGTTTAGGGTTGGGAGTTAGGGTTTGGGGTTTGGGGGTTAGGGTTTAGGGTTTAGGGTTTGGGGGTTAGGGTTTAGGGTTTAGGGTTTAGGGTTTGGGAGTTAGGGTTTAGGGTTTAGGGTTGTTATTGGTGAGGGTTGAGGGTTGAGGGTTTAGGGTTTAGGGTTGTTATTGGTGAGGGTTGAGGGTTGAGGGTTTAGGGTTTAGGGTTGTTATTGGTTTACGGTTGCTATTTGTTAGTGTCTAATTAAATTTTCAAACAAGTTTTGGATTTTTAAATCATTAATAAAATAGATTATTGAGAAGAGACTAATGTTCTTTATAATGGTTGTTACAGCTTGTTTACAAAGGAAACTCATAAAGGAGATGGCTATAAAATTTATTCCGGGGATGGAGGTGATTATATGTTGCAAAAGAGAAGTTGTTGCATTTGCTACAATCCATGAAAGTGATCCAAATTCTATTTGTCACTTTAGAAGACTTGGCGAGGATAAGGTGGCGGTTATCGTATCAAGGATTCTTAGTGCACATGTTGAGCTAAAGCATAAGTGTGGGGATATGGAAATCCTTGGAGATGTTATGCCCTATAATACTTCCAACAAAGCATTTATTGCATAGGACAGAGATGAGACTTATCCAACACATGTCATCAGGAATACAAAGTGCATATCTTTGGATTTTAGAGTGGGAGATATTTTACAAATGTTATCATTTACAAATAAGTATGTAGCAGAAGGTCAAGTCTTGGGATTTGAACAAGTTGAACACTGGACATTTGCGCAGATGAGAATTCAAAAAGTTACTGATGATGGTATGGATGATAAGTCAATGTCATTGGATGGTCCCTACTATGAGGTAGGTAAGGATTTGAGATGGAGCATGCAACTTTTAAAGATTGGAAAGACTCAGCTTGTGGTTTTTAATGATAAACATAATGTATACTACAACATCAAAGAATTGAAAGAATATGCCAATGTACCAAGCTCTATTCCTTCAGAGATGGATGATTCCAATGCACTCAACTATAGCACTGACGTCTTATCAGAAGTCGATGAGTTCATTGGTACCGAGAAAGAAAAATATTTCACAAGTGATGCCTTATCCGGGGTGGATGAGTTCATGCACATTGAGAACTTGGGCAAAGATGTCAAAAGTGTTATATCTTCAAGCATGGATGGCTTCATGGATACTGATAAAGTTCTTGGAGTCAAAGCAGGTAACTATGGAATTATGGAAATCATGCACGATAGTATAATGAGTGATGTTCTCTCTGGAGTAGAGGAGTTTCAAGACTATGGAGTTATGAAATCCATAGAAAGTGCATCAATGAGCGATGTTCTCTCAGGAATAGATGAGTTTGAAGATCATTCTGGACACTCTATCACCACTGACTATGGAGTTATGAAATCCATAAAAAGTGCATCAATGAGTGATGTTCTCTCAGGAATAGATGAGTTTGAAGATCATTCGGGACACTCTAATGCCATTGTGACAAGTGGTTCTACGATTGTATCAAAAGTAGGGATGAGATCAACAAAGGACTATTCGGTGTTTGACTTTGATTGTGAACTTGTAAATGTTACAAATGGTTTAACGAATGTATCAAAACAAGGATGACATCAACAAAGGAATATTCATTATTTGACTGTCAGAGTGATAAGATCAAGGATGCAACATCTCATGAAAACAACGTGACAAATAAATCTTACAAGGAGTACTACACAAATCCAAATAAGAATGTACAGAAGGTCCCAAAACGGACATACAGATGCATGAAAAGACGAGTGTAGGCAGATCCAGAAAAGCAACCAAAGAGAATAAGAGTAATGAATGAAGATGTTATGCTAAAAGCAATGCGATCTACATGCTGTAAGCATACATGTATGCGATCCATTAACTTACATGACATCAAGGGTTGTAGAGAACATGTCTGGCAAAGGAAAGGAAGCAGAAGAAATGAATACCTACTCACGAGATTGTCTTGCTTTCTTGTAAATGATAAGAGAAGGCGAAGTTCAGGACATCAAATAAGGCCTCTTATAAATGGAAAAAGTATATGCAATAATGCATATCGCATTATTACAGGATTATCACATGGCACATATTGGAATTTGGCTAATAAAGCAAAGTATGGAGTTAAATTTAACATTCATGGAAACATAGGAAGGCCCAAAACAAGAGCCTCAACGGTTGCGGCAACAGCAATTTTGAAAGATTACATTTATGAAAATGCTTTACCGCAACCCCACCTATTAGAAATGCATCTTCCGATAGGTTTGACCAAAAAAGAAGTATTTAACTCTATTGGAGAAACATAGAGGCAAAGAGGGCATGCACCGGCATCTTTTCATACTTTGTATACTCTTTGGAAAAAAAGCTTTGGACATGTTAAAATCCCAAAGAGGCAAAAAATGTCAAAGTGCAACGACTGTGATGATCTAAAGCGAGCACTTGAGAGTGCAACATCTCCAGAACAAAAAGAAGCTTACAAAAGAAAGAGAGAATTTCATCATGGACTTGTTCGACATTCTAGAATAAAATATGCATTTTGGAAGGAGCAAGCTATTTCTCACCCAAATGAGTACATGTGCATTATTGTAGATGGTATGGATCAAAATACAACAACATTACCTCCATTTGTTAACACTCCACCTAAGCTACAAGGCAAATACTTTTTAAAGACACATCTATGTGGAGTGTTAGTGCACAGATTTAAGTTTTTTGCAGACATATGGATTGATTCCTTGCATCTACACGATAGCAATCAAGTTGTAACATCCATTATGAAGGCAATTCACAATGTACATGCAGAAAAAGGTCGCCTACCAGCAACTTTGAGAATACAAGCAGACAATTGTAGATGAGAGAATAAGAATGTACTCTTCTTTGCATTTTGCTCAATGCTAATCGCTAATAGAATCTTCAATGAGATTGAAGTTGGGTTTTTGTTGGTTGGGCACACACATGAGGATATCGATCAGGTATTTAGCACAGTTTCAAGAGAACTAAAACACAAGGACATGGAGACAATGGATGACTTGATAAGAAAATGTGGGAGGCAAGTTGGTGGCCGTAAGGAAGGAACAATATGCTCAATGGTTGAGAGGATGTATGATTGGAAGAGCTTTATTCTACCTTTCATACAAAAAGGTGGTGATGCCCTGATTGGTCATAGCGCTCCACACTATTTTCGATTTTTCTTAAAGGATGAAAAACCAGTGATGCAATAGCAACACTATTCTCTTGATACAAAATGGGAACCTGAAGAGCCTTACTCTCTCTTAACTTCAATCCCGAGCAAAGAAATGCATCCAACATGGGCTCCTATAAAAGAATTCAGCGAGAAATCCAAAGGTGAAATAGAAGGCTTAAAAGCTTTTATTGCATACAAAGAGGAAATGCTCCAGAGATTTCCTGATTGGAAGCCCTCTTGGAAGGAACACACTACTGTTGTAATTAGCAAGACCTACCAATTGATAAAGGACCTTGCAAAAATGCGAGAAGATGATATTAAGGCAGAACGGCCTTTATTTTGGCCAAATGTTGGTAATGACTTGCGTCCAACATGTGGTCTCTTTGAAAATGAGTTTGAATCGTTGCTCCCACGTCCATATTGTGGACCCAAGAAGAGAGAGTTTATGCCACAAATAGACATAGATGTCCATTGTTTTGTTGCAGTTTGACCATCGGATGATGAACATGAGAATGTGAAGTTTTGGGTTGCGAAAGTAGTTGACGTGAGCATGGATGACCAGGGGAGAGCTACAACATTTACAGCGGTATGGTATGAGCCAAGGGGCAGGAAGGAGAACCAAGATAACAGTACATTGTATAGTAGTTGATTGAAAAAGGAATGGGTCCCAAACCATGAAGCAATTTCAAAACTTTCCACAGAGACAGTCATAGTATCCTGGAAATCAAGGTCAAAGAAAACAAAGAAGCACATGGGGTATGATGTAGAAGACAAAATAAAATTACCGCAACCAATTATTACGCACATTACAGAGTTCACAAAGATGCCAGGGTAAATTTTAACAAGCAATGATTAGAGCTTAAGTGTAGATGATTGGGCTATTTTTTAAAATTCTAATATCACACTATAACATTTGGGCGAATAATTTCAAAATCAAATGTTGAAGTGTAGCTTCTGGGCGAATAATTTTGAAGTCAATTTTCCAAATGTATACTATAAAAATTTATCTCATTACTTAAGGAGTCTACATTAATTTTTACAAAGTGATAGATACGTTCATGTACCCAAACATAATTGTGTGATTCTATAATTCATTTGCAACTTTTGTGAAATCTCTCTCTCTCTCTCTCTCTCTCTCTCAAATTTTATATAGACAACACCCAAGGTGCCATCTTGTTGAATGCATGTTTCTAGTTATGCAATGCACATGACTAAAAAAATTCTCAATATTCAAACATCTGATCATTGATGTGTTTGCTACCTTCCTAGAAACCAATTTTTGATTATCTTAGCACTTATTTCTCTACCCATAACAATGATTATGACACATAAATTTATTCAAAAAGAGGCTACGCCCCTTAGATTGTTGACTCAATTGCACCTTTTCCATTTTTATGTTTAAAATATCAATAATCTCATTAAGTGCACTCCATTTTGGATACAATTTCACTTCTCATAAAAAGGTGAGAGCATTTCCCTCTAAAAGCATCTCAAAATTTATTCATTGTTTACAACTATAGAACCTAAGATCGTACACATAAGTAAACTATAAATCTATGTAAGGATCTAAGACAATTCTTTGTATGCATGCAGTGTGCACCCTACCCTCAAAACAACCATGTAAAAAATACCCATAGAAGATTAGACCATCACCATTAAGTCTTTCCTTGGCTTCACTATGTGTGTTCTATGTGAGTCCACAAAATTTGAGACCATCACCAACAAGTCTTGCCTTGGCAGCTTCATTGTGTGTGTGCTATGTGAGTCCACAACATGGTCAAATCCAACAACACCCTCAAATAGTTTTAATTTAATCATAATCAATTCTAGAACCCTACTATCAACCCATGCTTGCAATTGAATTCAGTCAAGCTCTTATTTTTCAACCTTTAAAAGTTGAATGTGAATTTTCTTTTTTCTAGTGTTGAAGAGTAATTCAATACCTTTTTTTCTTCAAAACACATTAGGATGGATGTTTCAAATAGCTCTTTGAAAATAATAGTCAAAACACTTTTCAACCAACTAACCTCATGCACCTCCAATGCATTTAACCTTATGATCCAAATTAAATCCAATACTTGATCATTGTTTGCATCAAGAATGGCTCAATTCAAAATATGTTGACTTACCAAGACACACAAAAGAGGCAAACATATTCAAACCAACTTTTATTGTGATCCAAATTAAATCCAATACTTGATCATTGTTTGCATCAAGAATGGCCCAATTCAAAATATGTTGACTTACCAAGACACACAAAAGAGGCAAACATATTCAAACCAACTTTTATTATAGTTCTGATGTATCATGTATGCCTCTTTGTTGCATGTTGTAACTTGTCATTTGTTACATACCACTTAATTAGTGCAAGCCATGAATCATCATACATCAATAAGAAAAACTTTCAGCTTCAGCTTGGATCTTGTACAAATTTTAAATCGAAAACTTGTGAAGCACAAAGTACATATATCAACTAAAGAACTGCTAACAAGATTTTCATACAATCCTTCCTTTGCTTTTGGAAATGGGTATCTTAGCTCGTCATGGTACTTTTGTAGTAAATCAATCCTTCCTTTGCTTTTGGAAATGGGTATCCAAGCTCATCATGGTACCTTTGTAGTAGATCAAAGTAAGTGTCCCTGCAACAAAAGAAAGACATCTTTGACATCAGTTCACCTTCCCACAATGAAAAGGGACAATTGGGGTATAAAACCATGTACTCATTCAACTAATTATTGTTCTTGTTATGATAACATATGTGAGGAAGCCCTAAAATGACAAGGAGAAAGACATGGGGGAAAGACAATGAAGCATCATGCCTATTATTCATGTCCAACTCTGCTTTGTCGCAATTCAAATTTACACTCTAGCCAATACCATTGCTCATAGTGCCTTTCTCACACCACCGCATGCTTAAAGCAGTGCACTTGATTATGTTTCCCTTCTACAATACACATCATGATATACAAAAAATAGTCATACTTGCTGCAAATTCTGCAAAATTTACCAAAAAATGAAATGGTTCATAAAGCATCATGCAACCTTGCATATTGTCATAATGGGAGTGACACATAGGAGAAGTATATACCAGATTTGAGTCACGGATCTTACACATGGGGAGTCTGCTTCCATTGGGCATATTTGGACCTCTCACAACTGCTGTGTCATGTTGTTCCAACTCCCGATTTCAAATTTCATTGTTCAATGTTTGCCTCCTTCAAGACTACCTTCCCACATGGAACTTATGTTGATATGTCCCCCAAGACTGCGACTTCTACTACATCATCAGGGGTAATGTCGAGGACAATTGAAAAGTGGATGCTGCAAGTCCTAGTTCAAGAAAAACCACACAACCAATATGTCAAACAAATAAGAACAACATGAGGCCTAGCTAATTAATCTGAATAGATCCATCTCATGACTACCTGTCACGTGCACTGTTGACACACTAGTAGCTGAGCTCAGGTTTCACCTCCAAAGGGTGTTCCTAGATGGTTAACCATGAAGGGATCTGGGAAAATTGGTATTTTACTCCCTTCTAGGAAGGGTGCTAGAAGGGAGTTCCTAGGCAGCCTCCATGCAGCAAAGTGTTGGCAGACTACTCCCTTCCCTTCTACACTACACATCATGATACGCATAGCAACTAGTTATAGTCACATAAAAATTTACATGATATTAATCAAACAACAGATGAGACCTTACACAATAGCATAATAGATTATGATTCATCATGATGAGAAGAAAGAAGAGAATGATGTGTAGAGAGGCAATGAAGAATCATACCTGCAATTCATGTTCAGTTCTGCTTTATTGCAATTTGGACATATACTCCATCCAACACCATTGCTCATGGCCATTTATCATAGCCGTGTATCCAATACACGATTTAATGCTCTTGTCCAAAGCAGTCCCTTTTAAACTACAAATCAGGGAACACATAGCGAATACCTATAATTGTAGCAAGTTCTTCATAGCATTAATTGTGAGAAACCCAAACAACAATAGCACAATGCATCATCATTTATTCCACATTGACATTTGAATTACAAAATTACCTTGAGGGTACACCACCCAAAAGTTTTGTGCAATATCCAGCAACTGTAGATCTCAGCTCCTACAACATATAGTACTTGCCTATATTTTAAAAAGATAAGATCAACATTTTTATTTTGCATGTAATATCCATCAAAAGCTCTTACAACCATTTCCTTGAGAGTAAAAAACATAAAGATTTGTCCAAAATAAGTGCAAACATGAACTCCTAGAAAATATAGTAATTGAATTTATTTCAACTAATACTACTACTAGCTTTTGTAATACTAAACGTATTTGTGTTAGTCTTATACTAACTATAGGCCCATATTAACACTAAGTCTATTCAACTTGTACTGATTAGATACTAATTCAAACTAATTGTATCTAATACTAACATTTAAACTGCTAACTATATTTGATATCAAAAAATAAACTGTTCTTACTTGTTCCTAACTATTATGAATTGTTCTAGTTTTGGACTGTTCCTAACTGTTCTGAATTGTTCCAAACTAAGTGTTCTGGACTATTCTAAACTAATACTAACAGTGTTAGATACTGTCAATGCTAGATATTTGGTGTTAGTCTTATACTTATACTAACCTAACTATTACTAATTCTGAATTTCTGATACTACATCAAATCTCTCTTGCATAGCTTGATAGATATAACTCCCTCTTTACTAAGGTCTACCCATATGAATTTGAAAATGAGAAATATAAAGCTTACCGGTTAAAATAAGTAGCTCATGCAATATTTAGGAGTTAAACCAAAAATATTGCAAAAAACAGGAAGCGGTGATCACCCTGCAAAACAATAGAATAAAGTAAGAGACTGTACCACAAGCAATGAAATGAAAGAGGGAGACCATCAGCAACCCTAAACCTTGAAAAGTATAAAAACAAGATAAGAGAATGTGCCAATAAGAGAAGAAACAAGCAAGTGAAACTTGCCAGAAAATTTGTCACAGATTTGGAAGCTTTGGACATGCTCAAATGCTCTTTCATCTTGTAATGCATTCTTGTTAATAGTCCTTCTATGACAATTTGAGTCCCATAAAGCATACGCCTCCTCAAATGGAAATGTGCTAAGGTCATGTTTGGTAGTATACAATCTCAAACATGTATCCAAATTCTTTTCAAGTCTATTTCGCAAGTTGTTCTTTATGAAGGACAAGCTACTAATTAACACCCGCTCATCTTCCACTGAACCAAGAATCATTGTTTGGCATAGATCAACAAGCTTGAAGTACTCAGACATTCTCTCCTTTAGATATAAGTTTGTCTCTAATTTCCTCCACAATCTAGTCATGGATCCAGGCTTTGATGGTTCTTCTAGCTTGCTATATTGCTCCCACATAGTCTGCCCAAAGATGCGTGACTGATTTATGAGCTCTTTGGGACAGATTAATGCATTCACTCTATTGTCATTCAGCTCCACACTTTGACCAAATTGATTTGAAATGACTTGAACTTTGTTAGTGAAGTCAATCATCAATACTCTTTTGTCTTTTTCATTGTTCCAATACATGGGGTGAACAATTGCAAATGATTCAAGGAGTTCATCTTTAGGAAACCGTTGTTGGATCTCATCAACTAGAGTGGCACACGCAGAAATAAGCTCTTTCCTAACAAAGCTTATGAGTTGTGGAAAAGTTGACTGTTTGACTTTTCGATGCTTTTCAACTCCCTTCACCTTTCTGATGAGATGAAGTTCTATCAATTTTCCTTTTGACTTCATGCACAAACATCCTTTTTGATTATAGCATAAAAAGCTATTCTCATTCTCAATATCCAAACTAGTATTCCATTCCTCAAACTCTTTGCTTGAGAAGCTTGAGCTTTCTCCATAGAGGGTAATTAATTGCAAGCATGCGAGCTTTCGTGCTACAGTATACTCCATAATGTAACAGCGTGCTTGTGCTGTTTTTATTAGATGATTCATCTCTCGTAACATTGGAAGTAATCCACCAAGATATAAAAATGTTTCTACATCACTAAGGAGATCTAACAGCCTTATGGCCTTTTCTCGCCCCTTTCCCTTCTTTACAGCAAGTGCATGCACAGTCCCAATGATTGATTTATATTCTTCATATAGGCGCTGAACTGGACCAATAAGTGAAATCCACCTGGTATCAACTTGCTTCAAGAGCTTCTTACCTTGGCTAACTCCTTTTGCAAACACCTTGAACTGATTGAATCTTTTAGGACTCCTTGAAAAAAAAGCATATGCTTTTCTCACCAAATCCTCTATCTTCTGCACACAATCAAAACTTTGGAGAATCTTATAAGCCAAGTTTGTACGGTGAGCCATACAATGTATGCCAACCATGTAAGGAGCATAAAGCCTCTTCAATTGGACACAAAATCCAGCTCGAATCCCATGCATTACCGAACATCCATCAACACCCACACATATAATCTTTTGAGACAAATCTCTCAAGCTCATCCCACCATTTGTTGTCATGCTTTCAATTAGCAACCTCAATATAGCATTTGAAGTCGCACTACATTCCAACTTGGAGACTCCCACATAGCATACCTTTCTCACATGTTCTTCCACAAAATATGCATTTATACACACCCATGAGCCATTATCTCGTGTGGTTACCTCATCAAGTGAGATAGCAATGAACTTGGCATTTGCTAATTTCTCTTGTAAGCGTCCCTTGACCACTTCTGCCATGTAGTAGGCAAACTCCCAACCTGCAGTTTCACTCCAATGGTTTGTTGGAAAATGTGGAACACGAAGTCCAATGAAGCTCAATGGGCTCTCCCACTTGGAATATTCTGACATGGGCTTCCCTATGGAGAGAATGTGCAATACAATGGCAAATTGTGCAAGCGTGGATTGGCAATCCTTCAAGACCCTTTTCTCATACAAGTGTTGAATGGTTGCTCCAGCCTTTCTATCCTCTTCAAACTACAATAAGTGAGCTTCATATTCAGCCATGTTTTGTTTATGCCTGCATTCACCACTACTCTTCCAACGAGCAACAATTTTTGTATTTCCATCAACCATCTCTTTCTCATAAACTTTTCCAAGGTGTTTCTCTATTGTGTCAAGCTTTAATTGTAGCTTGATTGATCGACCCAGCTTCCAACTACAAGCTATACAAGTAGCAAACTTTGATGACTCCTCATTTTCTGACTCCAAAGGTTGTATGATTGGATACTTTGAAACCCAATCAGCTTGGAATGTCCTCCCGATATCCCATTGACCTCTCTTCCTCTTACTTTCCTTTCTAATTAACTCTCCTTCTCTTGGATTTGTTGGAGATGAGTGGTTGCTCCTTGCAATTGACTGTGTTGCATCCACTCCTACACTTTGGACATCTTGTGACGGTGTTGATGGAACAACTTTAGTTGATTTCAATGAGTGTAACATTTCATTGCTACCAAGGCTTTCCTTAGATAAACAATCTGGACCATGATCAGCTTGCTCAAGTCTTGTTGACTTACTTGAACCCATTGAGGATTCTGCCATGTAATTAAAATATTGTGTTAAACATCTAGGATTTGTTCCAACACTTTTCTTTTTTGGAGCCATATGTACATGAAAATAAACCTGGAGCTGAAAATTCCCAATTACAAATTTACAAATTACAATGATTAGAGCTCTCTCTCTCTCTCTCTCTCTCTCTCTCTCTCACAGCTTTGAAGGTTCAAAACATTCTTTCAATGCATGCTTAGAACACATAGCTTGAATACATAGAATGGTAGCCATTGACCTCCACACACAAGAAACTGTGGCTATTTAAGAGCCGAAAAATGTGCACTTCTATGTTGGCTAAATGAGCACAAATCTGACATTGTTGTCCTTGTTGGTTGAGCACAAATGTGGCATGCTTTTTACATGAACAATAGCTGAAAATGGTAGGCAGAATTTCAATGTGGCAATGCTCTTGGCTGAATATCTGGCACTGAATATGTGGCAATGTGGCTGGCTCGACTGAGCCCATCCCCAAGGATCATCCTAAAACCACCACACACATTGTTTCTTTCAAGTCTCACCATTTATGAGTCATGACAATTCTGGCTTATTTATTCATAAGCACCATAGGATTATTTCCATGCTTGAATTTTCTGCAGTATTATCAGTGAACTCAGCCAAAGACATCTACCTTGTCAATTCAAGCTGTTAGTTCAACTCATTTTAAGATGATTTCCTGGCCTAAGAGTTGGTTGTTTGTCCTCCATTATTTGCTGGCTCCAGCAAAATGTATTGGGCTGTGCGTGTTTCCTGCTTGTGTGGGGTTGAATGGGTTGTTTTTTTGTAGCTTCAACAGTTCAAAATGCAACCCTCAGTCCAAGCCAAACCATCTAGTGGTGTCAATACACTAAACTCCCGCAATAATCTATAGCCACGCTCTTATAAAGAGTAGAAAAGCATAAGCATGCCACTCAGAAAGAAGCCTTATATCCCTACATTGCTAACCACTGCTTTTATTGATACATTACCCTTGTAGTGCCAATGTTTTGGTGCACAAGGTGTGATGTCAATCACCAAATGGGAATAAGCTTAAACCTTTTTGAAAAGCTAACTTTTCTCAAGTTGTGCTCTGGTGAAGACATCAACAAAATGCAAAGGAAGACCCACCATGCCTGAAACCATGCAGTACAAAAAGAATCTTCCCTTAACACCTATTTCATTAATTTTGGACTTTTTGTGTTGTTTTTGGACGAAGCCCAAAAATCCTTCCCAAATGAAAACTTTACTTTATGAAAATATCCTTTCCAAATCAAAATTTTACTTTCTAAAAAGTTTCTTCCCAAATCAAAAGTTCACTTTGTGGCACTGTCATATTCACATAAAAATATTGTTTTTTCAATCTATACTTTTGCACCAACATGCAAGAATTTGAAATAATCCTATATTAGAAATTCTAGCTATATCTAAGTTATTTGTTAATTTAATTATTTTTAATATTTTTCCTTGACGTTTTTCCTTCCCAAATCAAAAGTTCACTTTGTGGCTCTATCATATTCACATACAAATATTGTTTTTTCAATCTATACTTTTACACCAACATGCAAGAATTTGAAATAATCCTATATTAGAAATTCTAGCTATATCTAAGTTATTTGTTAATTTAATTATTTTAAATATTTTTCCTTGACGTTTTTCATTGACATGATAAATTTATAAATCCATGAAAGGAGACTTAAATATTTCATGAAAATAACATTGTCACTCGGCAATATGCACAAAATTTAACAAAACTTTTAATAAATAGAAAGAAGACATGATGCCATAAGACCAAAGAGGGATAATAGCAATTGTAGCTAAATTATGTATATGATTACATTGAGAGACGTTGCTCTTAGCTACAGTCTTTATATCCAAAATGATATAGATTGAACATATGTTTACAATTTAAATTGTTGCTCTTAAAGAGCCTCAATTCGTGCCATCTGCATAATTTGACACCCCATTGTCTTATTGCTCAATGTCACGACAGTCCCTTGCCAGTTGCCATCTGCATAATTTGACCTAGGCTTGTCTTGCCAAGCCTTGCCCCTTGGGTGCATTGACTCCCCATTGTCTTATTGCTCAATGCGATAGTCCCTTGCCAGGTGCCATCTGCATTAACTCCCTGTTGTCTTGCCAAGCCTTGACCCTTGGGTGACATCCAGTGCAAAATACAGGTGCCATCTGCATTAACTCCCACAAGTTATCTTGCCAAGCCTTGCCCCTTGGGTGCATTGACTCCCCATTGTCTTATTGCTCAATGTGATAGTCCCTTGCCAGGTGCCATCTGCATTAACTCCCTATTGTCTTGGCAAGCCTTGACCCTTGGGTGACATCCAGTGCATATTTTGACTCTCATTTGACATACGAGGTGATGACTCTGATTATAATTGTCTTGGATTGGCTCCTTGCCTAGTACCCAAATAAAATCCTTCTGAATCAATGGACTTCAATACAAAGCTTTAATCATGGACATTCTTCATTTGCGCTATCTCCTTCTACTTCCTCCATGGCGAGCATCCTTAAAAATTCGTGTATATGCAAAATAGTTTGCTGTGGTATTTTTATTTTTCCTTCTACCTCATATCCCATGTGCTTCTTTGATTTCTTTGCCCTTGAATGCCAAGACACTATGATTGTCTTTGTCGAAACTTGAGAGACTGCTTCATCATTTGGGACCCACTCCTTCATTGTACAATTAGTATATCATGTGTTGTTATCCATATTCTCCTTCCTGCCCTTTGGCTCATACCATACCGCTGTAAATGTTGTAGCTCTCCCTTGGTCATCTCTTTGCACATCAACTACTTTTGCAACCCAAAACTTCACATTCTCATATTCATCATCCGATGGCCGAACCACAACAAAACAATCAACCTCTATATCTACTTGTGGCATAAACTCTCTCTTCTTCGGTCCACAATATGGACGTGGGAGTAATGATACAAAATCATTTTCAAAGACTGGAGCTGGGCGCAAATCGTTATGAACATTTGGCCAAAACATATTGCATTCTTCCTTGACATCCTTTGAGCCTCGCATTCTCTCAAGGTCCTTTATTAAATTTCGTGTCTTGTTAATTACAGTGGTAGTGTGTTCTCTCCAAGCAGGCTTCGAATCAGGATATCTCTAGAGCATTTCCTCTTTGTATGTAATAAATGCTTTTAATCCATCTATTTCACAATTAGACCTCTCATTAAATTCTTGTATAGGAGCCCATGTTGGATACCTTTCCTTGCTGGGAATTGAAGTTAAGAGACTGTAAGGTTCTTCAGGTTCCCATTTTGTATCATGAGAATACTGTTGCCATTGCATTACGGGTTTTTCATCTTTTAAAAAAAAACGAAAGTAGTGTGGATTGGTATGACCTGTCAATGCATCACCACCCGTTTGTATGAAAGGTAGAATGAAGCTCTTCCAATCATACATTCTTTCGAGCCTCTCACATACTGTACTTTCCTTACGACCACCAACTTGCCTGCCACATCTTCTTACCAAGTCATCTATTGTCTCCACATCCTTGCATTTAAGCTCCCTTGAGACTGTGCTAAAAACCTGATCGATATCCTCATGTGTATGCCCAACATACAAAAATCCACATTCGACCTCATTGAAGATTCGATGAGCAACTAGCATGGAGCAGAAGGCAAACATAAGTACATTCTTATTTTCTCGCCAGCAATTATCAGCTTGTATTCTCAAAGTCGGTGGCAGGCGACCTTTTTCTGCATGTACATTGCGAATTGCCTTCATAATAGATGTTACAACTTGATTGCTATCATGTAGATGCAAGGAATCAATCCATATATCTGCAAAGAACTTAATTCCATGCACTAACACTCCACATAGATGTGTCTTTAGAAAGTGCTTTCCTTGTAATTTAGGTGGAGTGGCAACAAAACGAGGCAATGTTGTTGTATTCTGATCCATGCCATCTACAATAAGACACATGTAGTCATCAGGATGCGAAATAGCTTGCTCCTTCCAAAATGCATATTTTTGTCTGGAATGTCGAATAAGGTCATGATGAGATTTTCGGTTTTTTTTGTATAATTCCCTTTGATTTGGACATGTTGCACTCTCAATCGCTCGCTTTAAATCATCACAGACATTGCACTTTGACATTTTTTGCCTCCTTGGGATTTTAACATATCCAAAGTTCTTCTTCCAAAGAGTATACAAAGTATGAGAAGAAGCTACAGCATCCCCTCTTTGCCTTTGCTTTTCTGCAATAGAGTCAAATACTTCGAGCTTTGTCAAGCCCATTGGAAGGTGCATTTCAGTGATCGCGTCACCGTTAGGGAGTTTGGTAGATATATGGGGTTGAGGCAAAGCATTTTCATGTATGAAGTCTTGTAAAATTGCTGCTGCCCTGACAGTTGAGATTCTTGATTTGGACCTTCCTCTATTACCGTGAATGCTAAATTTGTTGCCGCCCTTTGCCTTGGTGACTAAATCCCAATATGTACCATGGGATAATCCAGTAATATTGCGATATGCCTTATTGCAAATCCTTTTTCCATTTACGAGAGGTTTTACCTTTTGTCTTGAACTTAGCCTTTTATTGCCATTCTGAAGAAAGCAAGAGAGACTTGTGAGAAGGTATTCATTTCTTTCGCTTCCCCTTCTTTGCCACACGTGTCCTCTACATTCCCTGATGTCTGCAAGATCAATGAAGCGCATACATCTTCGCTTGCAACATAGATATCCCAATGCATTTAACATGTTCTCCTCCTTCATTACTCTCTTCCTCTTTGGTTGCTTTTGTGGATCTGCCTGGATTCTCTTTCTCTTCATGCCCATATGTAAGTTTACAAATAGTATAAAAAATCATGTAATAATATATTAATAGTTTGCAAATGTGTATAGCAAGTGAGTAATGGGAAGTGGAAGTGGGAATGAGGAGGGAGGAGTGGAATAGGATAGGGAAGTAATAAGGGTGTATGATAATTAGTATAAAAAATAGTATAATAATATATTAATAGTTTTTAAATGGCAAGTGAGTAATGGGAAGTGGAAGTGAGAGTGGGGAGGGAAGAATGGAATGGGAGAGGGGAAAGTAATAGGGGAGTAGGCTAATAAGGGAGTGAAATGAGTGAGGAAGTTAATAGGGGATGAAAAAGAGGAGGGTGAGATGGGGAAATATGGGATTTTGGAAAATGGGACGTGGTGGAAATGTGGGATGGGAGTGGTGGCAATGGGGAGGAAGAAGAAATGGATGGATGGGAGGAGGGCTAATGGATGAGGGATGGGGGTTCAATAGGAGAGGGGGAGTAATGGGAGCCAATGGGAGAGGAGATAAATGAAAAGCCAATAGGAGAGAGGGGAGGAATGGAAAGCCAATAGGAGAGGAGGAGGAAAACCTAATTTTTCTTATATATAGTCTTCCTTCATTCATTCTTTCTCCCCTCATTTCATTCAAGCAAGAAAGCAAGGACGATCAAGAGAGCAAGGAAGGAAGAGCAAGAAAGCAAGAAAGAGCAAACTTACAAACTGTTTCCAGGTACTTGCAAACTTTTTTTTCTAGTTTCTTTTTTAAAATTTGAAGAGAGAGAAATTAGAGAGAGAAAGGTTCAGGGGAGGGGAGGGAGGAGGAAGGGAGGGGAGGAAGAGGGTGGGACGGGAGGGAGGAGGAAGGGAGGGGAAGAAGGGGCGAAGAGGGAGGTGGGTGTGAGGGTGGGAGGGGAGGCTGGCGCGGCGGGTGGGAGGGAAGCGGGTGGGTGCAGAGGGGAGGCTGGGAGGAGGAGGGGGGAGCGGCTGAGAGGGGGAGGGGGGGACGCAGCGAGAGGAGGGGGGAGCGGCTGAGAGGGGGAGGGAGGGGGCCGCGGCTGAGGGGGGGAGGGGGGGGGAGGGTGAAGAGGGGGGGCTGGCGGCCGCGGCCGCCAGCCAAGGAGGGTGAGGGAGCGGCTGAAGGGGGGAGGAGGGAGGGGGGGAGGGGGGAGGAGGGGGAGGGGGGGGGCGCGGTGAAGAGGGGGGGCTGGCGGCCGCGGCCGTCAGCCCGGGAGGGTGGGGGAGCGGCTGAGGGGGGGAAGGGGGGGTGGGGGAGGGGTTGCGAAAGGGGGGGGGCGGGTGAAGAGGGGGGGAGAGGGGGAGGGAGGGGGGCGCGGCTGAGGGGGGGAGGGGGGGGAGGGTGAAGAGGGGGGGCTGGCGGCCGCGGCCACCAGCCAGGGAGGGTGAGGGAGCGGCTGAAGGGGGGGAGGAGGGAGGGGGGGCGCGGCTGAGAGGGGGAGGGGGGGGGCGCGGTGAAGAGGGGGGGCTGGCGGCCGCGGCCGCCAGCCCGGGAGGGTGGGGGAGCGGCTGAGGGGGGGAAGGGGGGGTGGGGGAGGGGTTGCGAAAGGGGGGGGGGGGCGGGTGAAGAGGGGGGGACTGGGTGAGAGGAGGGGGGGGGGGGGGCTGGAGGCCGCGGCCGCCAGCCAGGGTGGGTTCCGAAAGGGGGGGGGGAGAGCGAAGAGAGGGGGACTGGGTGAGAGGAGGGGGGGGGGCTGGCAACCGCGGCCGCCAGCCCAGGGAGAGAGGAGAGGGGGTTGCGAAGGGGTTGGGTGAGAGGAGAGGGGGGGGGGGGCTGGGTGAGAGGAGGGGGGGGGGGCTGGCAGCCGCGGCCGCCAGCCAGGGAGGGTGGTGAAGGGGGGACGGGTGGGTCGCGAAGGGGGGGGGGGGAGGGTGAAGACCCCCCCTGGGTGAGAGGGGGGGAGGGGGCTGGTGGCCGCCAGCCAGGGAGGGTCAAGGGGGGGGATGGGTGGGTTGCGAAGGGGGGGCAGGAGTGTGAGGGGGGGGGGGTGGGTGAGAGGAGGGGGGGGGCTGGCGGCCTAGGGAGAGAGGAAGGAGAGGGGGGGGGGGCTGGGTGAGAGGGGGGGGGGGGTTGGTGGCCGCGGCCGCCAGCCAGGGAGCGTGAAGGGGGGGGGTGGGTTGGGAAGGGGGGGGGGGAGGGTGAAGAGGGGGAGGGGCTGGGTGAGAGGAGGGGGGGGAGGGGTGGGGGGTGGGTGAGAAGGGGGGGGGGCTGGCGGCCGCGGCCGCCAGCCCAGGGAGAGAGGAGAGGGGGGGGGGGCTGGGTGAGAGGAGGGGGGAGAGAGGAGAGGGGGGGGGGGGCTGGCGGCCGCGGCCGCCAGCCAGGGAGGGTGAAGGGGGGGGAGGGGTGGGGGGTGGGTGAGAGGAGGGGGGGGGGGGCTGGCGGCCGCGGCCGCCAGCCTAGGGAGAGAGGAAGGAGAAGGGGGGGGGGACTGGGTGAGAGGAGGGGGGGGGGCTGGCGGCCGCGGCCGCCAGCCAGGGAGCGGGATGGGTGGGTTGGGAAGGGGGGGGGAGGGTGAAGAGGGGGAGGGGCTAGGGTCAGAGGAGGGGGGGGGGGCTGGCGGCCACGGCCGCCAGCCCAGGGAGAGGGGGGGGGCTGGGTGAGAGGAGGGGGGAGAGAGGAGAGGGGGGGGGGGGGCTGGCGGCCGCGGCCGCCAGCCAGGGAGGGTGAAGGGGGGGGATGGGTGGGTTGCGAAGGGGGGGGGTGGGTGAGAGGAGGGGGGGGGGGCTAGCGGCCGCGGCCGCCAGCCCAGGGAGTGAGGAGAGGGGGGGGCTGGCGGCCAGCCCCAGGGAGGGCGGAGGGGGAGCTGGGTGAGAGGAGGGGGGGTCGCCAAGGAAGGAGGGAGGGGGGGCCAAAGGGAGAGTGGGGAAGAGGGTGGAAAGGTTGGGGGGGTCGCCAAGGGGGGTGGGGAAAATTTAGGAAGGTTAAAAGGGGTAGGGGGAAAAAGGGGTAGGGGAGGAAGAGGTTAGGCGACGGGAGAGGGGAAGGGTAGCAAGAGGGGAGAGGGATTTTGGGGAAGGAGGGAGAGCGGAGGGAAGGGAGGAGTTTTGGCGGCGGAGGAAGGGGAGGGGAGGGAAGGAGGTTGGAGGAGAGGATTGGGTCGAGGGATGGATGGAGGGAAGGAGAGGAGAGAGAGGAGAGAGAGAGAAGGAGAGAGAGAGATGGGAGAGGAGGATTTGACTTACTATCACGAGCAAGAACGAAAAATAAGATTTGACTTACGAGAAGAATGAAAAGGACGTACGAGAATGAAAAGGACTTACATGAAAAGGACTTACGAGAATGAAAAGGACTTACAAGAATCAAGAAGAATGTTGAAGAAAGTATCAAGAAGAATGTTGAACATAAATTTGAATTCAAAAGGAACGTATAAGAAGAAAGTATAAGAAGAATGTTGAACACAAATTTGAATTCAAATTTATAATGAATTCAAATTTCCCTCTCTTTTTTGAAAATTCAAATTTATGTGTAGGAGTGGACTAGTTTTAACTCTCTCCTCGTTTCATTGAAGCAACCAAGAGCGGAAGAGAAAGGATAAGCCGAGCCTTACTTTTTTCACTTTTTCCAGGTACTTGCATTCTTTTTTATTCGTCTTGTAATTCTATTTCTTTACTTACAATTCTTTTCAATTAGTTTCTTGTTAAGGTTTTTGAGTTCTATTTCTTAAAATTCGTATTGTAATTCTTTTTCTTTACTTATAATTCTTTTTCAATTAGTTTATTCTTAAAGTTTTTGAGGAGGGTGGTCTTTTAGAAGGCATTACAATTCTTTTTAAATTAGTTTCTTATTTGAGTTTTTGAGTTCTATTTTAATTAGTTTTTTATTTATATTCGAGTTTGTAAATTTGAGAAATGGGAGAATAGGGAGGGAGGGAAAGAGAGAAATTAAGAGAGAGAAGAGGGGCTCCTTAAGAGAGGGAGAGAGAGAGAGAGAGATTCACACAGAGAATAGGGGCTCCTTAAATGAGAGAGAAGAGTAGGGAGGGAAAGAAAGAGAGAGGAGAGAGGCGGAGAGAGATTAAGAGAGAGAAGAGTAGGGAGGGAAAGAAAGAGAGAGGAGAGAGACGGAGAGAGATTAAGAGAGAGAAGCTGGTAAGGAGAGAGGAGAGAGGGGGAGAGAGATTAAGAGAGAGAAGCGGGTCTCTTGGGGGCCGTGGCTACTTGAGGGAGGGAGAGAGTAGGGAGAGAGAGGGAGAGAGAAAGAGAGAGAGGGAGAGAGAGAAAGAGAGAGAGGGAGAGAGAGAGAAAGTTTATGGGAATGAAACGTGGCGAGAGGAGAGAGGAAAAGAGAGAGAGAGAGAGAAGAGAAGAGGGAGACTTAGGGAGAGAGAGGGAGAGAGAGAGAGAGAGAGAGAGAGAGGGAGAGAGAGAGAGAGAGGAATGAAACTTCTGTGCTAGAGGGAGAGAGAGGGAGAGAGAGAATAAGTGGGATGAGGATAGAGAGAAAAATACTTAAGAGTTGTCAAAGAGAGAGAGAGAGAGATTAAGAGAGAGAATGAGGTGTCTTGACTATGACTACAAGGAGATTTAGGAGGAGAGAGAGAGAGAGAGAGAAAGTAAAGAGAGTTTTATATATTTACATCTTTTATATTATATTTTTAAATGAGAGAGAAGAGTAGGGAGAGAAAGAAAGAGAGAGGAGAGAGAGGGAGAGAGATTAAGAGAGAGAAGCCGATCTCTTGGGGACCTTGGCTTCTCTTGGGGACCGTGGCTCCTTGAGGGAGGGAGAGAGTAGGGAGAGAGAGGGAGAGAGAGAGAAAGAGAGAGAGGGAGAGAGAAAGAGAGAGAGGGAGAGAGAGGGAGAGAGAGAGAGGAATGAAAAATACTTAAGAGTTATAGAGAGAGAGAGAGAGATTAAGAGAGAGAATGAGGTGTCTTGACTATGGCTGCAAAGAGATTTAGGAGTAGAGAGAGAGAGAGAGAGAGAGAGAGAGAAAGTAAAGAGAGTTTTATATATTTACATACTTTATATTATACTTTTAAAAAATTATAAAAGAGTGAATTTATGGTTTATTTTGAAAGTGAGATAATGTTTTTATATATATTCATCTTTTAAATTGAAAAATGTTAACTTTTCTTTAGATACTTGTTCTTTATTTATATCACATGCAGGTTTAGCCTCTACATCACAACCCCTTCTTTTGCATATTTAAGCCTCTTAAACCCCAGCACATTAAAATGAACACAGAAAAAGAAATTATTTATTGCTTTTCTTCGCTTCGACGGTTGGTTTAGCATAGTTTAGCATAGATTAGATTGCCTTAGAGGAGAGACAATTCTCCAAGTTGCCAATCGAAGCCATGCTCAAATTTTTCTAACTAGTTCCTATTCGTTGTCAGTCCCTTCGCTCACATGCGGTTTAACACGCATAACATGCTATTAAATAAGACCTTTTACCATTTACCAAGAAGTTTATCAGTGGGCAGATTGCATGAGCAAATATCAGTGGACAGAGTGCATGAGCAGATATCAGTGGACAGATTGCATATATCAGTGGACAGATTACATGTCATGGGACATATTGGAGCTTGATGATTATTGGTTATTTTTATTGCATTTGTATAAATATTTAAGCTCATTTATTGTCATAAAAATCCTTGTAAAGCCTTTTATGCTATTTTTTACATTTATTGTCATATGAAGCGCCTTGTAATAAACCCGACCATCCCGACCATTCACTAATTAACGAGTATCAGTGGGATGCATAAGTGGATATCATGTGGGCTGCATAAGTGGATATCAGTGGAATAGTTTTTAGTGGATAGATTGGAACAGTTGGGTATCAGTGCTCAGATATCAATGGATGGACAGATTACATGAATCTTCACGAAGATTGAAGCTTTATCACTAGACGACATTTTATATTACTTGTAAAGCTTTATTGGCTAATTCTTTTACATTTGTACAAATATTTAAGCCTTGTAAAGCCTTTTAGGCTATTTCCCACATTTATTGCCATATGAAGCCTTGTAAAGCCTTTTGGGCTATTTTCCACATTTATTGTATCAAGGGTTGTATATTGTACTTTACTTGTATGTATCTAAATTCTTCATTATCTTTTCTTGTAGGATTATGGAGCAATCAGCTAATGTGATGGCTATGCTAGATGACTCTGAGATCAGAGAATGGGTTTCTGATGTCACTTTGAATTTCAAAGGAAAGGAATATAGCCCCAATGGCTTTGGTAGGTGGACTCGATATCACATGGGTAGAAGAGCCTGGTTTCTTCATCAAAAGGAAAAGAGACTCTTTCTACTTATGTCAAAAAGGGAGTTCAATGGTGTTGAAGATCCATGGGATGCTACTTTCTTCAAAAAAGATATGACTTCAAGCCTTGTAGTAGGCATAATAATTCAGCGAAAAGACACCTTTGTGGATATTTTAACAAAGAGTTCAGATCCTGAAGTTGGCGGTATGCATTTTATTGTGTCAAGGAGAGACGCAAAGACCTTTGTGATGCCTCCTCCTCAACCATCAAAGTTTCCAGAGTTGCAAAGGGCATTGGAGACTCTTTCATATACTTGGGAGCAATTTCCTAGTGTGGTGGCAAAAAGGATGCATGCAAAGATAATGCTTGAATACTTTCAGGATGCAGAATATGCTCTCCATATGCAAGAATCATCACATGAAGGAGATCAAAAAGCTCAGACTTCAATGCAGGGACAAGAAGAACAGGCACACTGTCACAAACCTGTAGAACATGAGCGCAAACTTGTAGAGCCAGAAATGGTGAATGTAACTAAGGATGATGAAAAACAAGCCTTGAGTGCACGGGAATTAGCAAAAATTGAAGAAGATCAAGGTCGATCCACTGCAGTTATGCTAGAAGCTCTTGCTAGCAAGCCACGACGTGAAATGCAAAAGGCTAGTACTGCAAGAGCCACGGTTCCAAGCAGTAAGAAAAGACATCGTCCCACTGTAGAGAAAGATAATGTGGATGAAAAACGGTCAAAAAAAGAGAAAGATGAAGAAGACTCAGAATCCGAGGCTGAAGATGATCAAGATGAACTCACATCAATTAAAAATCTTAATCTGCGTCTTAATGAAGCAGTTACAGATGATGATGTGGGATATATCTGGGGTCAAAGGACGTGGTTTGTGAATGCCAAAGATGTGGAAGCTGCAGCTCTGTTTACTAATAGCCGAAGCCTTGATATATCCTATGCAATGCAAATATACGAGGCTTTGAGAGATGGCAAGAAACCTGTGGCAAGTAATGTGGTCTTGCGCCCAATAATGTTTTGTCCAACCAAAAATAGTTTTCTGGATCAAATAACATTTACAAGGCCTACACATTTCGAGGAGATCTTCAGTCAATTCTTTAAAAACACTCTAAAAAATATTCCACATGAACAAGGCGAAGAGGCACAAGGAGAGAATATGCTAAAGGAAGTCAAGAAGGAATTTCTCCTTCATTGCAGATTCCAGCCCATTGATGGTCAACATTGGGCTTATGCTTGTAATCAGATCGCAAGGGAAGCAAAGGAGGGCAAAAGACTCACTCCAGAACAATTTGTAAAGATAAGCTCATTCCATTATTATCCTGCAACGATCTGTATATTCAAGCATGAGATTAAGTATTTGATTGAGTCCGAAAGACTTAATCATTATGTCCATGGAAAGCGTAAGATATCCTCAACATCAGAGGTCTTACAGAAGGCAAGGGTGATATGGACAACATTCTTGCTCTAGTGTCATGCACATCCGTAAAAAAACACGCTACTAGGTATGTTATCTGATCAAGCACTTATGGGATGGGCATGCCACTTTGCATGTAAGTCAATTCCACCTAGTTGAAGGTGTTTGCAAAGTATTGTGCCCATTGGATATGCTTTGCATTGTCGATCAAGCATAAAACACCGTTTTTGGCTTAGTGTCATGCACAACCATGAAAAAGCACGGTCCTAAGTGTGTTAATCAAACAAGTACTTATCGGATGGGGGCTCCACTTTTCACGCAAGTTTGTTTCAACTAGGTTGAGATGCGTGCAAAGTATTGTCACCATCGGATATGCTCTGCATGGTCGATTACGCATTATACAACGTTTTTCCCATAGTGATATGCACATCCGCAAAAAAACACACCCTTAGGTATGTTATCTGACCAAGTACTTATCGGATGGGTGTGCATCTTTGAGAACATTTCAATACCACCTAGGTTAAGGTGTAGGCAAAGTATTGTGCCCATCGGATATGCTTTGCATGGTCGATCGAGCATTAAATACCATTTTTGCCTTAGTGTCATGCACATCCGTAAAAAGACACGCTGCTAGGTGTGTTATCCGATCAAGTACTTATGCAATGGGAATGCCACTTTGCATGTAAGTCAATTCCTCCTAGTTGAAGGTGTGTGCAAAGTATTGTGCCCATCAGATATGCTTTGCATTGTCGATCAAGCATAAAACACCGTTTTTGCCTGTGTCATGCACAACCATATAAAAATACAGCCCTAGGTGTGTTATTCAAACAAGTACTTATCGGATGGGGGCTCCACTTTGCACGCAAGTCCATTTCAACTACGTTGAGGTGCGTGCAAAGTATTGTCATTATTGGATATGCTTTGCATGGTCGATCACACATTATATACCGTTTTTTCCCTAGTGATATGCACATCCACAAAAAAACACGCCCTTAGGTGTGTTATCTGACCAAGTACTTATCGGATGGGTGTGCCTCTTTGAGAACATTTCAATACCACCTAGGTTGAGGTGTAGAAAAAGTTTTGTGCCCATCGGATATCCTTTGCATGGTCAATCGAGCATTAAATACTATTTTTGCTCTAGTGTCTTGCACATCCGTAAAAAAACACGCTGCTAGGTATGTTATCCAATCAAGTACTTATGGGATGGGCGTGCCACTTTGCATGTAAGTCAATCCTACCTAGTTGAAGCCGTGTTCAAAGTATTGTGCTCATCGGATATGCTTTGCATTGTCGATCAAGCATAAAACACCGTTTTTGCCTTAGTGTCATGCACAACTATGAAAAAACACGGTCCTAGGTGTGTGAATCAAACAAGTACTTATCATATGGGGGCTCCACTTTGTATGCAAGTCCTTTTCAATCGGATTGAGGTGCGTCCAAAGTATTGTCACCATCATATATGCTTTGCATGGCCGATCACGCATTATACACCGTTTTTCCCATAGGATGTCTTCATCTTCACTAAGTAGCTCCAGTGAGGATGAGTCCCTCTGTATCCACCATCGCGAAATGTGGTTGGAGCAAAAAATCAAATGTATGTGTGATCGATGTTGAGGAAACATCTATCGTGCACGCAGGATTACACTCAATCACATCTCAAAGTATGGAGAATGGGATGCGACCGTAAACATGGTAAGTGTTAAAGAGTTAAGGTTGATTGACATACCTATGGGTGTTCATATGTTTGAGTTATGATCCCATTTTAATTTGATACAGGATGCAGTGCCACACCCGCATATGTTGCCCCCTATGCTCGCCGCGAGGAGGCGAAGCGTCGGCGATATGAGATGGGATCTTCAGGAGGGACCGTTACAGATGCATGGAGTGATGGTGATAGTAGCCCTCTGCCATTACCTCATGAAGCCATGGAGGAGGAGGTGTTTGATGATATGGTGTGGGATTTATATGTCCCATCAAGGGAGGGATGATAGCATGGAGCAGGATGATTTTTTTACTGCATCATCAACTTCACTGTTTGAGGGGTGCACATTCTCTGTTCTACGTGCCTCCCTGAAGTTACTAAACTTGCAAACCATCTATGGATGAAGCAATGCAAGTTTGAATGCATTACTCAAGTAAGCTTTAAAGTCTATTTTGCAAACATGGTGAAGTAGGCTAGTGGGTCAATTACTCGACGAATGCTTTTCCTCATTTATGGTCTTCACGTGCAGGATATTGTGTAAAATGCTTCCAAGGGAGAATCAAATACTGACCTCAAGAGATATGGCAAGGCAACATGTGACCTCTCTTGGAGGATTAGATTACAAGCACATCCATGCATGTGTCAACGATTGCGTTTTGTTTCGTGGACTACATAAGGATGCAAGAGAGTGCCCTACTTGTGGAGAGGCAAGATATAGAGCAGATCTCAAAACTTTGGACGTGCCTCGTAAGGTTCTGTGACATTTTCCCATAATCCCTCGCATCCAACATATGTTCAAGTGCAAATCCATTGCAGAGCTCATGTCATGGCATTCCTCCCATCGATCAACCGATGGCAAGTGGAGAACTCCCGCAGACTCTCCTGCGTGGAATTATATTGAAGACACATGGCCAAGCTTCAAGGAAGAACTAGGAGCTTGAGACTTGGATTGGGTATGGACGGTGTGAACCCATTTGGTCTCAAAAGCACCTCTTACAGTGTATGGCCAGTGATATTGGTGAATTATAATCTTCCACCCTCTATGGCTATTAAGAAAGGACATGTTATGATGTCCCTTCTAATTCCAGGGAAACATAAAGTCAAAAATCTTGATGTTTATTTGGAGCCTTTGATTGACAAGCTAGAGATACTTTGGAGAGGTATCAAGGTGCATGATGTGAGCAGGCCTCTTTCGTCACGAGACTTCAACTGCAAAGCAGTCTTGATGTGGACGATGCATGACTTCCCAGGCTATGGCGAGTGTTCAGGTAAGCATTGCACTTCTAATTATGAATAGGCAAAGGATGTGGCACCCTAAACCCAACTTCAACTCTTAATTGTGTCTATTTTTCACGTCTCACTACATCGGGTTACCATGCATGTCCTGTTTGTGGTCCTTCACTAGTTGCCTCACAAGCAGATGCATTGAATAAGGTCATCTATGAGAATCACCATCGATTTCTCCCACCTAATCGTGCTAGATATGTTGCCCCTTGGAATAAAGTCCTCCCACAATGACTCACCGCGGGAGATTGGATGAGAATTTGGGACGGTTCCATGACTCCTCCACCACTTGGCATGAGCCGGTAAGGGTTTGTAACTATTGTGAGCTATATTGGCTGGAAATAAAGATTGCCCGCTAACACTTTATTTTGTTTAGATACTCCATCTTTTATCGTTTACCATATTGGTCCCACCTCAAAATCAATCACCTTCTTGATCCCATGCATATCTTCAAGAATGTGGCATCTACCATTTGGGAGCATTTGAATGGGACACGAGATTCTGTAGGCATAAGGGAGGATCTACGTACCATAGGGAGGATGCATGAAGCTTGGCCACAAGAGAGACCAAATGGGCGTGTTTTTTTACCTCGTGCACCGTGGAGGTTATCAAAGCTAGAGATGGCGATCGTAAAGCATGCTATTACTACAATTCGTACTGCCACTAGATGCATGAGGTGTTTGAAGGGAGCCTTTACAAAGAGCAAGAAAGGAGGTGTAGAGCAATTATATGGCTTGAAATCTTTTATGTGCATAAGTATTTTATGTGCATAATATCTTTTTCCTTTCAAATTTGTGAGTGAATAATTATAAGCAACTAATCAACCACCTCCTCGTGGGTTCAGTTCATACTACCTACTAGCATTTCACGTAGTGCATCGAAGGACATGAAAGATTGTATTTACAAGATGGGCGAGCTTGTGATGTACTTTACATGATACAAAATATGATGCATATCAATGCTCCATGCAAGGTGTTCATATTGCTAATATGGTGTACTTTTTCATTCTAGGTATGTGAGCCCAAAGGAAATAGATCCCACCACACTTGAGAATGCTCGAGTTGTGTCAGTAGAGGTGGTTTGTTTAGTGGAGGAGACATTTCCACGTTCTATTCTCACAAGCCAACTACATCTTATAGTGCATTTGGTGGATGAGATTGCTATATGCGGTACTATACATGCACGATGGTTGTTCTTCCTTGAGCGCTTCATGAAGACCTTGAAGGGCTTCGTGAGACAAAATGCAAGACCCGAAGGTAGCATGGCTGAGGGTTGGTTGGTACAAGAGTCACTTGTTTATATTTTTGAGTTTCTTGTTGATGTGGATAGCTCTCTCCCATGACTACAGAGAGATGATGAAGACCTAAGGATGACCTCTATTGTGCCTCAAGGGAAAGGACACAACAAAGTAATAGACACGGAGTTGCATAATAGTATCAACCTCTATTGCGTGCTTAATAGTGATGTGATGAAAAGATGGGTGACAAGATACGAGGATGCAAAGGCAAGAAGACAAGAAGAAAGGGCCCTCTTTCGTACACACCACGGATCTCATGTGCCATACCCTCAGTATCTAAGAGCACTTCCAAAGGATATTCATGTGGATTGGCTACTTGATGAAATGGAGAAAGCAGAGAAAGACGAGGGGATGCATATCACAATGGAAGAGTGGGAGTATGCTAGGGGATGCATGAGCAAGGTCGGTATATAGAATGTTATGCATAAGTTAGGAGCTTTTAATAATTTAGATTGCTTATTTAATTGATTTTTTCTTGGTGTAGTGCACTATGTTCAATGCTATATGGTGTGAGGGCAAGCATTTTCGAACACAACGGATTGATGATAAGAGAAACACACAAGGTTGCGGCATCATTGCTAGCTTTGAGGGACCCAATGGAGCCATGGATGATTATTGTGGCATAATCCAAGATATTATTAAGCTTGACTTTCGACGCTTCTTTGTGTATGTTTTGGATGTAAAGTGGTTTAAGGGCGTGGTGGAAAGAGGCCCTAATGCAACAATCAAACACCATGCAAGTGGCTTTGTAACTATTGACTCCACAAAGTTTTGGCAAAGTAGGAAGGACATACTAGTACTACCGCAACAATGTGAATAGGTACTGTGCACACATATAAAAATACTCGCTTTTAAATATTTGATGCAAGAAAAATAACATGGTTGTATTTGTGTTTGAATTAGGTTGTCTATCAACCAATGGTGGATAATAATAGATGGTGGCATGTCATACCTATTATGCCACGTTCCAAAGTGATGTATAGTACATTTACTAATATGGAGCGTATGGAGGATGATCATGGCCATGGACGTGATGATGACCGTGATACGAGAGAGGAGGATGATCATGAGATAGGAGATACAGATATTGAGGCCATTACCCGTGAGGACGAGCCTACCATTGGTGATGCTGATTTCGATGAGCACATGAGTAGCATAAGTAGTAGTGGGTTGAATGTATTTGTAGATCTAAACACTTGTTTGGATTTTGAAGCAGATAGTTTGGCGAGGCTTGATCTCATTGAGAATGAGATTGAACCGTAGCCCATCCTTGATATTGGTAAAACTATTTACATATTGTCTCATTCTCCTTACCTCACTTAATTCTTATATATGTGGGCTTGCAAAAAAGCATTGATGTTTTTGTTAAAATTATGTGCTTTGGTAATCATGGGCAATGTTTGGAAAGCAATGATGTACACCAAAATCTCACTTTCTGTATTCTCTGTTTTGCATCTAAATATGCGTCTAAATACGCATCTAATTCCTAGTGTAAACTTGCTAATAGACACGCTAATACACGTGCAAATAGATGTGCTGATAAATGCAATGTTAGACGGGCCCGTATTTTCTCAATGTAGATGTGCAAATAGACGTGTTAATACACATGCAAATAGACGAGCTGTTAGACGCGCTATTAGATGTGCCCGTAATTTCTCTATTCAAGCAACGCCTATAGACGTGCTCGCTATTTTGTGCGTCTACCTAGCACGTCTATAGTTGCTTTGTGTTGTTGTGGTAAACTCAAAACTTAATTACTACCATCTAAATATTGACCATTAGGTCGAAATAGAACCATTTGGTTCAAATGACAATAGATTGTATTACTTTCTTCTCTAAACTTTGACCATTTGGATAGTTTTCTCACAATCTAATTCTAAAGCCATTTTAAGTTTCAAGAAACCTCTTCTATGAGCATTGACTCCATATATTTATTTATCTTAACATAAAAAATATGCTCTAAAACAAATATTGGAATGAACTACAATGATTGAGATGAAATTTTTTAATTTATCGTAAAAAATAAAGCATATTTTGGTAATTATAAGTAGAGGATGTATTATACATTTCATAGTCATGCATGAATTACTAGTAGCTCTTAAAATGTTAGAACTTATCATTGACTTGGTTTTAATATTTTTTGGTTTGACATGAAAAGAAAAAAAATCACACCTTTAAACTAGCAATATATACATTTTTCAAAAAAGTTCAAAAATATACTTAGTTTGTAAATTAGTTCTCTTTAATGTCATTAAAATATTGTAAAATTGATTAAAATTTAAGAGTTTAAAAAAAATCTAGATAACGTGTTACAAACGACAATTCATGGCTCATTGTCATTTTTCATGACTCGCTATTCAATAGCATTCAAATGCTAAGTGTAGTAGCTTGGTTGGTAAGCGGGAAGCGCTAAGTGCAGTATTTGAATGGATTTTGGTATAGGAAGAATCACATAAAGTGAATTGTAAAATCTAGTAAAAAACCTTGAAATTTTGGGAGAGAAGGTTTTTAATTAGTTATATTTTAGTGAAAAAACCTGCAAAATCTTCAAAAAGACCTTGTAAATTTCGCAGTGGAAGGTTTTTTTATTGGTATCCAAAAATGTTTTTGGTGCACAGGCGTGAATCCAGACCTGCGCAATCGCTAATTAGTCTCTCCCAGACCTGCGCAATCGCTGATTAGTCTCTCACCCAAGGAGAAACCTTTATAAAATAGAAATCAGTGGGCCCTCCTTGCACGAAGAAGGCCTCCAAAAAGTACAAAAGATGCTTAATGATGAATTAATGCAAATTTCTCCTTGGGTTGTCTCCTATGATCCTAAGCTGTGCCTTCTGCTGCCGTAAAACAGAAGCATCTGATCCAAATTTATCCTTTGCTTCGTCCCTAGGAAAGGGTTTACACAACCTGAGACTCTGCTGTGGTCTCTATGGAAACAGTCTCGTCAAACTTTAGAGAAGGGGGAAGCGTTCCCTCTTTCAAATATGGAGGTGGAGAAGGGGTGGTATCCTTTACCCCCAGCGTGACGAGAGCCAGCAACAGTGGGAAGCTGCAGCTCAGGAGGACCCAATTGACGATAAGTTCACCCATATATGACGTGTCGTGAGAATCGAGCTGCTAGGCTACAGCAGCACCCGCGCTTTGGATGCCTTTGTAGAAACCAATGTATCTGCTTAGCATTTGGGGATCGTCTGTGAGAGCTCCTATTATCCAATAGTTGAGAGTCTGGAACATGGAATCCTGCAATCCATAGCAGAAGTAAAGCACGAACGGGCCAAAATATTTCGCTCCAGAGTTCTTGAAATCAAGTTTCGTCAGTTCCTTATGCCTCGAGTAACGAAACTGGTTGGTCAGACTACCGATCCAAATGGCGGTAGAGACGATAGCAACTACCAGAATCCCTGCATAGCCTCGGGCACGCCTGCTTTTGTTGAACTTATCAAGCATGAGCCCTAATCCAATCGATCCGAATATCTCAGCTGCCCAGTAGAAAATGTTGTTAAATCCTCGAGTCCGCACATTGAAGAGCACACCATTGACGTTGTTGAATTGGTAAGTATAGTAGAAATTGCTGGCCCAGCTAGCAGGGACCAAAAGCAGCATCCTCCAATCGAGGAACAGCTTGAGAACCTCCACCAATTCTGAGTTCACATTGGACGATTTGAGCACAAGGATGACACTAGTGCCGTCCTCTCTGATCACCTTCTTGGGCTGGGCAAGGGCAAGTGTGAGGAAGGTGCCGAATACCATGATTATCATGAAGGCTACATAGGTCGAATCGCTGACGTGCCCAAGCTCGTTGTGGTAATTCAATGCGAAGGGGATGAAGCCACCAGCAAGCGCACCCATATAGAAGATCGTAGAGCACAGAGAGATATACATCCCCTTCCGATCCTTGGTAGGATACGATGTCATTATGGCGCCTTGGCCAGACCAGAGGAACCCGGCACCCACACCAAGCAAGGCGCCGGCGGCAACGACGAAGGTCTGCTGGCGATGGTGATTGTAATAGAGGAAGGAACCTACGTACAGAGCATAGAAGCTAGAACCAAAGAAGAGAGTGATATGGGGGCCAAGGATGTTGTAGATACCACCACCGAGGATGCCGGAGACGGCGAAGGTGGTGTAGAGGGCAGTGAGGGCGTTGTTGGCGACACGGGGGTCGACTTGGCCGCTTCCTCCCAAGCCGGTGAGGGAAATGAACATCCCAGGGCAACAGAAGGAGACAATGCCGATAAGGACGATTTGGAAAGAGGCGGTGTAGTAGACGGACTTGAAGGAGGAGAGGAGCGAGGTGGCCATGGTTGCAGGATCTAGTACGAGCTGAACGAGGATGTTATATGGGGGGTTGGCGAGGAAAAATACATTTTGGGCGACGCAATATAAGTTATTTGGGCGACGTTACCTAGGGGAGCATAAATTAAATTGAGACAAGCGGCTCTTTTTTAACTCTTCATAATCAAATAGAATCTTTGATCTATCTTGGAGTAACAAAACTAGTGAGCTGTCCATCTAGTATCATGGTGGGCATTAAATTAGAACAAAAAAAGATACACCTTGCTCTCCAAAATTCAGGCTTTGTGAAAGTAGGTCGGACCTGCATCTTTCAGGACCTTCATATCAAAGATGCATATGGCAAGGATATGCTAAGACCTTGATGATGGCATTAACCAACAAGGAACGAGGAACTAGAAAGTTTAAACATGGGATAAGCAAGATCTCCCAAGGTTTGCAGAAATGTGGCATCATGAAATTCACAATGCCCAGCATTCCTCTGAAGAATTGTCATCCATGGCTTTAATTTCTTATTGTACATACAACTAAATTTTATTTCATCGGGAATGTCAATTCACGTGATTGGATTAAATGGCTCTTGCCAACATCCCTTACAGCATCCCGTGTAGGAATTGCTAGCAATTTTGGACTCCAACATTGCTTGTCAGGGAGATCATAAATATTCTAGTAATGTTTCTTAGCAAATAAGGGCCGATAATATTATAGCAAATAGAAATAAAGAACATCTGACAAGCCAATAAAACATATAACAAGAAACATTTCCTTTGCCACCATGTCGATTGCAAATGGCTAGATCCCATTACCTTGCATGAATATCAGTTGAGGTTTGCAAAGTCTTAATGGTGTGTCGAAGGAAGCAAGAAACATCTGAACAACATGGTTGTCTACGTTAGGCCCTTTCTTATTGCAAATACCCATGCACATGCACCCCTATAGATGGCATTACAATTGTCTTTTATGATTCCTCTTTTGCAAAGTTGCGTCATGCATATGGCCTCATAATCATCATAATCTTCTCATATAAAAATCTTATGAGAGTCCCCTTTCACGAGCTTCCATATTGGGGGCGAGTCACAAATCGATCACCTCTTGGATCCCATGCATATCTTTAAGAATGTGCGGACTTCTATTTGGGCACACTTGGTTGGTGACAAAGATACAAGGGGAGTGCGAGAAGACTTGCATGAGATGGGTAGGATGCCTCACTTGTGGACCCAAGAACGTGTGCATAGGACTCAAGAGCGTGGCTCACAACTCAAGAGGGTGGCATCATGGATCCTTTCCAAGGTAGAGGAGGCAAGGGTCAAGGTAGATATTGTATCTTTTCGGACGTCCACCCACAGGACATATACATTGTCTCAGGGGAGTGATGAGTGACCCCCCCGAGACAATATGGACATGGGAGTAATGATACAAATTCATTTTCAAAGACTGGAGCTAGGCGCAAATCGTTATGAACATTTGGCCAAAACATATTGCATTCTTCCTTGACATCCTTTGAGCCTCGCATTCTCTCAAGGTCCTTTATTAAATTTCGTGTCTTGTTAATTACAATGGTAGTGTGTTCTCTCCAAGTAGGCTTCGAATCAGGATATCTCTGGAGCATTTCCTCTTTGTATGTAATAAATGCTTTTAATCCTTCTATTTCACAGTTAGACCTCTCATTGAATTCTTGTATAGGAGCCCATGTTGGATACCTTTCCTTGCTAGGAATTGAAGTTAAGAGACTGTAAGGTTCTTCAGGTTCCCATTTTGTATCATGAGATCACTGTTGCCATTGCATTACGGGTTTTTCATCTTAAAAAAAAAAACGAAAGTAGTGTGGATTGGTATGACCTGTCAATGCATCACACATTTGTATGAAAGGTAGAATGAAGCTCTTCCAATCATACATTCTTTCGAGCCTCTCACATAGTGTACTTTGCTTACAACCACCAACTTGCCTACCACATCTTCTTACCAAGTCATCTATTGTCTCCACATCCTTGCATTTAAGCTCCCTTGAGATTGTGCTAAAAACATGATCAATATCCTCATGTGTATGCCCAACATACAAAAATCCACATTCGACCTCATTGAAGATTCGATGAGCAACTAGCATGGAGCAGAATGCAAACATGAGTACATTCTTATTTTCTCGCCAGCAATTATCAGCTTGTATTCTCAAGGAATGAAAACGATCATACATATGCATGAAGAGAAAGCGAATCCAGGCAGATCCACAAAAGCAACCAAAGAGGAAGAGAGTAATGAAGGAGGAGAACATGTTAAATGCGTTGGGATATCTATGTTGCAAGCTAAGATGTATGCGCTTCATTGATCTTGCAGACATCAGGGAATGTAGAGGACATGTGTGGCAAAGAAGAGGAAGCAAAAGAAATGAATACCTTCTCACAAGTCTCTCTTGCTTTCTTCAGAATGGCAATAAAAGGCTAAGTTCAAGACAAAAGGTAAAACCTCTCGTAAATGGAAAAAAGATTTGCAATAATTAGACATATTGCAATATTACTAGATTATCCCATGGTACATATTGGGATTTAGTCACCAAGGCAAAGGGCGGCAACAAATTTAGCATTCACGGTAATAGAGGAAGGTCCAAATAAAGAATCTCAACTGTCAGGGCAGCAGCAATTTTGCAAGACTTCATACATGAAAATGCTTTACCTCAACCCCATATATCTACCAAACTTCCTAACGCTGACGCGATCAATGAAATGCACCTTTCAATGGGCTTGACAAAGCTCGAAGTATTTGACTCTATTGTAGAAAAGCAAAGGCAAAGAGGGGATGCCGTAGCTTCTTCTCATACTTTGTATACTCTTTGGAAGAAGAACTTTGGATATGTTAAAATCCCAAGGAGGCAAAAAATGTCAAAGTGCAATGTCTGTGATGATTTAAAGCGAGCGATTGAGAGTGCAACATGTCCAAATCAAAGGGAATTATACAAAAAAAACCAAAAATCTCATCATGACCTTATTCGACATTCCAGACAAAAATATGCATTTTGGAAGGAGCAAGCTATTTCACATCACGATGACTACATGTGTCCTAGATAAGGCTTCGCTTCTAAAATCATTTTGTTTCTCGGAACCAATGAACTCATCCACTCCAGATAAGATGTCACTTCTATAATTAAGTACATTGAAATCATCCACATTTGAAGTGATAGAGCCTGACACATGGGCACACTTTTTAGGTCCTTTGATATTGTTGTATACCTTGTCTTTATCATTGAAAACCACGTGTCTCTTTCTCATGTTCAAAAATTGCATGCTCCATCTCATATTCTTGCCTACCTCATAGTAGCTATAAGGATGTTATGTTATCAACCATACCATATCAGTGACTTTTAGAATCCTCATCTGTGCAAATGACCATTGCTCCACTTGTTCAAATCCCAATACTTCACCTTCTGCTACAGTCTTATTTGCAAATGATCTCATTTGTAAAATGTCCCCTATAGTAAAATCCAAGTTGTGCACTTTGTGTTCTTGATAATGTCTGTTGCATAAGTCTCATCTTTATCTCATGCTATAAATGATTTGTTGGATGTATTGTAGGGCATAACATCTCCAAGTGTTTCCATATCTCCACATTTATACTTTAGCTCAACATGTGCGCTAAGAATCTTTGATACAGTAACTGCCACCTTATCTTCACCAAGTCTTCGAAAGTGGCGAGCTGAATTGGGATCACAATCATGGATTGTAGCAAATGCAACTACTTCTCTTTTGCTACATAAAATCACACCCATCCCTGGAACAAAATCTATAGCCATCTCCTTTGTGAGAGTCCTTCGCAAGCAAGCTGCAGTAGCAACAATTACATAAATATTAGTCTCTTTTTAATAATCTACTCATTTATTATAATTTTTAATTAGTACTTAATTTATTGGTGGGAGAAGTTATCCGATCAAGTACTCATCATATGGACACACCAAGTTATCCTTTGCATGGTCGATCGAGCATTAAATACTATTTTTGCTCGTGTCATGCACATCCGTAAAAAAACACGATGCTAGGTATGTTATCCGATCAAGTACTTATGGGATGGGCACGCCACTTTGCATGTAAGTCAATTCCACCTAGTTGAAGGTGCTTTGCATGGTCGATCGAGCATTAAATACCATTTTTGCCTTAGTGTCATGCACATCCGTAAAAAATTATGCTGCTAGGTGTGTTATCCAATCAAGTACTTATGCGATGGGAATGCCACTTTGCATGTAAGTCGATTCCACCTAGTTGAAGGTGTTTGCAAAGTATTGTGCCCATCGGATATGCTTTGCATTGTTGATCAAGCATAAAACACCGTTTTTGCCTTAGTGTCATGCACAATCATAAAAGAACACAGTCCTAGGTGTGTTATTGAAACAAGTACTTATCGGATGGGGGCTCCACTTTGCACGCAAGTCCGTTTCAACTAGGTTGAGATGCGTGCAAAGTATTGTCACCATCGGATATGCTTTGCATGGTCGATCGAGCATTAAATACCATTTTTGCCTTAGTGTCATGCACATTCGTAAAAAAACACATTGCTAGGTGTGTTATCCGATCAAGTCCTTATGTGATGGGAATGCCACTTTACATGTAAGTCAATTCCACCTAGTTGAAGGTGTGTACAAAGTATTGTGCCCATCGAATATGCTTTGTATTGTCAATCAAGCATAAAACACCGCTTTTGCCTTAGTGTCATGCACAACCATATAAAAACAATCAACCATATTGCCACATCATGACCATGTATGGTGCCACATCAGCCACATGTATACACATCACGATGTGCGCAAGGCATAGAATACCTCGATGGAGGTTTCTGACCGTGATGTGCGAGGCATAGAATACCTCGATCGAGGTTTATGACCTACGTGAGGCATAGAATACCTCGATCGAGGTATATGACCGTGGGATATGTACCTCGATCAAGGTTTATACCTGTGTGAGGCATTGTATACCTCGATCGAGGTATTTGACCTAGGCATATCATACCTTGATCGAGGTATTTGTAGGACAAAACTGGAATAAAATCAAACGATAAGGCTCGTGAGCGCAAGAGAGCCTCTAGAGCTAAAGCTCACGCTGCCACCACTGATCCATCTCCACCTCTACATCCCACCTCCACCTCCACCTCCACCCCCACCCCCACCCCCACCTCCATTGTCCCCCCATCCTCATCCACTCCCCTACCTCCAGCCTCCGCCCTTCCCCTACCTCTTCCCCCTCCCCCCATTCCCCTTGGTGCCTCCACCTCTACCTCTTTCCCCTCCACCCTCCCCCCTCCCCCTCCCCCTCCCCCTGTTCCCCTTGGCATCTCCCTTCCCCCCTCCACCCTACCATCTCCCATTGATCCCCTTGCCCCACCTTGTAGCAGCAGTGTTGCTTCACGACGTGACTTGCCGAAGTCCACTATCCGTTGTCCTACTAGTAAGATTGTGCAGTCTTTTTTTTGTGACCTCACACCAGCCTCGTAGTCTTCTCTTCTCATGTCCCTGATTGATCACCCTGACTTGGTAGAGTGTAGGAGGCTTGCTGGTCTTGGTGCACATAGAGATAGGGTTGTATGTAGCGAGGTCCTTAGCAGTGTTCGACGTTCCTATGCTTCTATTAAAGCATAGGACTCTAGTGATGCCTTGGCAGCATGTCGTGCTATTGTGGCTGCCATTAGTAGACCTCATATGATAGGCCATGTGCATACCGCTGCACGTCTTCTTCAGATTGCACCGCGCACATTGCGAGCAGGCATGATTAGGAGGCAGAGTCTAGAGGATAGTGAGACTGATGGTCTTTGGGCTTCGAGAGGTCAGGCACCTCACAATGATCGATTGTTGGATGATTCCACTAGGTCCTTCATACAACAGTTTTGGGAGGAGCATTGTAGAGCATCCCTGGTGCTCAAGAAGGCATTGCGGAAGAGGGTGTCACACGGTGTGTACATTGAGCATGGTGCATGTTTTTTGGAGTGTACCCAGACTGAGTTGTACACTCAGTTTGTAGAGGCGCACCCAGAGTTCAGGATTGGGCAGAGGTCATTTGAGCGATGCAAGCCATGGTTTGTGCGATGCTCTCAGGAGCGTGACACATGCTGTTGTCGCTACCATGTGGATTTTGGATTGATGTATGACGTATTCCGTTCCCTTGATGGTCATAGGGGAGTGGTTCCTACTAGCCCTTGCGACTTCATTCATTCCATATTGTGTACACGATATGGTGATGCTTTATTCCACTCCCTTGATTGTGTGGAAGGCAGGTGTACTTTGTGTGGTGACTTTCCTAGAGTGCCACGAGTTGCACTAGATACTTGTGATGTGCAGATGGTTCGTTGGCAGCAGTATGAGTAAAGTACCTTGACATTAGATGGTGGTGCACAGTCGAGGAGGTTGCGGCTTGTGGGGAAGGAGACACCACGTGTTGTATTCATTGACAGTTTTCGAGGGAAGCTGTACCGCTACATACGCCACTCGCACACTGTGAAATGGGAGGATCATTAGTTCCATGCATGTTTGAGGACATTTCGTACAGGGGTGGTTGTCTCAGTGGTTGACTTTGCAGAGAATTACACCTTTGCACCACAGCATGAGATCCAATCGGAGTATTATTTCTCCAAACAGGTGATGTGTGATTGAGTATTGATTTTTTTATGGCCTCATTATATTGAATTATTTCAATAGTCATATTTTTTTTCAATGCCATATTACAGGTTGCTATATTTGTGCACATTAGCTATCCTCATGCACAGGCTCATGTGGATGGCATTGATAGCACCATGGACTCATGCATCATTGTGCGAGAGTATCACTTCTACATTAGTGATGATCGATCGCATGATGCCCATTTTGTGCAGCATTGCTTCACTTTGCATGATAGTTTCTTGAGGGATCATGGTGTCACATGGCAGCAGCACTGGATTTGGTCAGACGGCTATGGTGGTCAGCTCAAATCCACTAGACAGTTTTATTGGTTCTACAGATGGCACCGTGAGACAGGCATTCCGATCACATGGAGCTACTTCGAGACAGGGCACGGTAAGGGAGAGCACGATGGTGCAGGTGCTTGCATGAAGCGTGCTTTGCATCGATACCAGTTGCGTCACACTGCTGATCGCTTCAAGGATGCATATGATGTGGTGCGGTGGTGCAACCAGCACTTATCCACTAGTGCTATCTCCTCATTTTAGTCACGTGACGATAGGGTGGTGAGCCAGTATTTTTGGTGCATGGACATTGGGAGTCTTGATCGGTCTAGGCCTTTTGATTGTCGTTCAGTGTCTGGCACTCTTGATTTCCATTCCATCAGGAGCATAGGTAAGTCTCACCCGGGGATCTTTTCTCGATGGTCCAAACCACCCTACGGTGTCAAACTCCTCGTGGCAAAGGATGCAAGTGGTGGTAGGAAGCCCGGCTATGACTGGTGCGTCTATGGGTGTCCTAGTCGGCACATCTACAGGAGGAGCGGCGTATAGGGCCATGCTGGGGTCGATCCTATGGCGAGATGGATCACGACTAATATGTCTCAACTACAAGATATAGTGCTTCGCACGATGGTACGCTATGCGTGTCCAAATCCTCTGCTCCTCCAAATATGCCTCCAACAATCGTACACGAGACTCCATATCCTGTCGGAATAGATGTGCTTGCAATGCAAACATGTCGCGTACATGGTGAGAATTAACCAAAAAACTTCAGTTCAAAACACACTACAAAAAATAAACAAAATAATCAGAATAACTAACCTCGTCCCTAGACTCGGCCAACAATGCCTCCAACTCTGCAATCCGTACATCTCGAGTCTCCATCTCGTGCTGAGGCGGTGTAGATGTGGGAGGTGGTGTAGATGTGGGAGGCTCCATAGATGTGGGAGGTGGGGGAGGTGGAACCAAAAGTGATCTCGATAGGGCAGAGACCATGTCGTGCAAGGATGATGCCACTGAATGAACATCCCCCCTAATCCGTCCTCCAACAGCTCGCAATGCCGATGCAGGGATAGTGTGCAACTCTGGTCCCTCGCGTCGATGCCGAACACCAAGAGTCTAACGCTCCTGACGCCCCATCCTACCATGTCCCGCTCTTGACCCTGGACGGGTACTAAGGTAGTCTACCCGATGACCAAGCACAAACTCAGCGTATAGCTGCATGGCAAATGACCTGGCTATCTGATGGTTGTGAGGCAATTGACCACCATTCGCACCGAGATATCTCGGATAAATGTGTGCTGCTATGACGGGGTGCCTACAACGTAAAATATGCAAGGGCAGCCCTGGTCGCATCGCCTTAGTGTGACCATCCCAAAACATATCCTCTAAGGCTTTCCTGTGAGGTGACTCACGCTGAAACAACTATCAAATGGCTCTCCAATCCAAGCCATGACCAGCGATCTCTACCTCAGCCTATGCCTGAAAGCTATCCACAATGTCCTCAACTGTGTCCAATCGACCCAGAGCCTCAATGACTGAATCTAGACTCACAACCAAGTGAGGGGGTGCCCTAGCATCCTGCAGTGCCCTCATCTTAGTTCTCAGAATCTCTATCTGCATACGAATAGTGGTGCCAGAACCTGTGCACTGGCTAGCATATGCACAAAAAAAACACATGGAAATTAATATTCTATTTGGGCCAAATGTGTCGCTATGCCTACAACAGTGCTATGTTGCAAATTCAATTCGTATTTACAATTATTTACAAGTTGTTTACTTTAGAAAGTCGGTTTCTTCAAGCTCATTCTCCTTGTCTATACTACCCACCCTTGCTGTAATTAATAGCAAATAGCTTTTGTTCTAGATGCTCCCTCCATTTTTCGAGGCTCTACACTACCATGGGATCTACTAGCATGTCAACGTATGTAGTAGAGGTGTATTTTTGGAAGAGAGATGTAAAGACACTGAGTGATAGAAAGAAAATGTTATGTACTACAATACATTATAATAAACTACAAGGAATAGATGCTAACTTGAAAGATATAACCCAAGGCAAGACCTGCATACTAGAATATTCCACATGAAGGTGGACAAATGCACCTCTCAATAATTGCAAGTGGAAGTCAAATTGCACCTCTAAACATATGCGAAACTAATGTAGAATAGCATCTTGAAATGTATAGAATATATAGGAAATGACAATATTTATAGGATAGAGATAGGTTATGGTCATTGAGATAACCCTGGTTATACTGCTTGACTTGGAGCATCTGTTGAATGATTGGTTGGCATGACTGGCTCCTAGCTAGTTGGGAATAGCTAGCCCTAAACAACTTTTTGACTAGGCCTTAACTAGATCATCTTGCTCTAGCTTGTTAACTCAGCCTACTTAATCTACCTAAATTATGAAACAACTCTCAACCAAAGATCATTTTTAAAAATAAAATCTAAATGTTTTTTTATTTAAATAAAAATAGCACTAATTAAAAAAATAACTTTAATCTCTTTTTTTTTATAGATGATTTTTAAAAACAAATTATTTACATTTTCACATTTTCAATAAAAAATTACGTAATTCCAAAAAAAATTTTAAAAAACTTTAAAATGCATTTGAAATTTAGAAATATTTTATAATTATAAATAGATGAATTGAAAAAACAAAATATATACATTTTCAAATTTTAAATAAAAAATTACGTAATTAAAAAAATTAAATTAAATTTTTTTTTAAATGCATTTGAAATTCTAAAATATTTTATAATTTTCCTATAAACTCTTATTTTCTTTTTCTTTCAAAGATCATTTTTAAAAATAAAATTTAAAAGTTTTTTTATTTAAATAAAAATAGCACTAATTTAAAAAATAACTTTAATCTCTTTTTTTAAAAAGATGATTTAAAAAAACAAAATATTTACATTTTCACATTTTAAATAAAAAATTACGTAATTCTAAAAAAATTATAAAAAACTTTAAAATGCATTTGAAATTTAGAAATATTTTATAATTATAAATAGATGAATTTAAAAAACAAAATATATACATTTTCAAATTTTAAATAAAAAATTATGTAATTAAAAAAATTATTAAAAAAAAATTTCAAATGAATTTGAAATTCTGAAATATTTTATAATTAGATTACATTTTCCTATAAACTCTTATTTTCTTTTTTTTCAAAGATCATTTTTCAAAATAAAATTTAAACGTTTTTTATTTAAATAAAAATAGCACTAATTTAAAAAATAACTTCAATCTCTTTTTTTTGAAAGATGATTTAAAAAAACAAAATATTTACATTTTCACATTTTAAATAAAAAATTACGTAATTCTAAAAAATATATATAAAAACTTTAAAATGCATTTGAAATTTAGAAATATTTTATAATTATTCCTATAAACTAAAATTTAAATAAATTTTCGCAAAAAAAAAAAGCTACATAAAAAAACCTTACCTGGACTCTCCCGCTCCATCCATCTCCGTCGTTGTCCGTCGGTCGCTCTATGTCACTGGTGCAATTCCGTCGAGCTCCCGCAAATCCGTTGATTTCGATGAGGAGGAGCTCGATCGAGGTATGAAGAATGAGGGGGGGTCCCTCTCTTTATATACGAAAATTTAGGGTTTCCCTATCTCGATTGAGGTATTTCACATGCAACATACATAGCGATCCATATACCTTGATCGAGGTATAGACATGCCACGATACCTCGATCGAGGTATTTTACATGCCACATATACATCGCTCCGTCATACCTCTATACCTCGATCGAGGTATTTGACATGCCCCATACACATTGGTCCATCTACCTCGATCGAGGTATGGACCTACCACGATACCTCGATCGAGGTATGTCAGCAGCCAGCCAGATGCCACATACCTTGATCGACGTATTGGACATGCGGCCAAGTCATCGGTCCAGCATACCTCGATCGAGGTATATCAACTGCCCTGTCAGATGGCATTTACCTCAATCGAGGCATATGACACGATCGAGATCAAGGTACGTGGACTTGCCAATACCTCGATCGAGGTATATCTCGATTGCCACGATACCTCGAACGAGGTATAGGTGGCTTGTATAGGTGGCATGCCATGAGACCTCGATCGAGGTATAGGCTTGGTTCGGTGAAAAAATTCCAGGACCTCGATCGAGGTATTGGCTTGGCTCGGTTGTCCTCGTGTGTGATTTTCATTGGAGATAATACTTCGATCGAGGTATCGCAGACCGAAGCAAAACTTTTGTATTTTCACTGGAGCTGGTGTCACACTCACCCAAAAGTGGTCCGGAAGTGGACACCCTTAGCTTGTTACCTCCCTTTGCATGGTCGATCATGCATTATACAGCGTTTTTTCCCTAGTGATATGCACATCCGCAAAAAAACACGCCCTTAGGTGTGTTATCTAACCAAGTACTTATCGGATGGGTGTGCCTCTTTGAGAACATTTCAATACCACCTAGGTTGAGGCATAGGAAAAGTGTTGTGCCCATCAAATATCCTTTGCATGGTCGATCGAGCATTAAATACTATTTTTTCTCTAGTGTCATGCACATCCGTAAAAAAACACACTGCTAGGTATGTTATCCGATCAAGCACTTATGGGATGGGAGTGCCACTTTGCATGTAAGTCAATTCAACCTAGTTGAAGGTGTGTGCAAAGTATTATGCCCATCGGATATGCTTTGCATTGTCGATCTAGCATAAAACACCGTTTTTGCCTTAGTGTCATGCACAACTATGAAAAAACACGGTCCTAGGTGTGTTAATCAAACAAGTACTTATCGGATGGGGGCTCCACTTTGCACGCAAGTCCGTTTCAACTAGGTTGAGATGCGTGCAGAGTATTGTCACCATCGGATATGCTCTGCATTGTCGATTACGCATTATACAACGTTTTTCTGGTACTGATATGCACATCGGCAAAAAAACACGCCCTTAGGTATGTTATTTGACCAAGTACTTATCGAATGGGTGTGCCTCTTTGATAACATTTCAATACCACCTAGGTTAAGGCGTAGGAGAAGTATTGTGTGAGAGTGCTCTCAACGGAAGTAAGAACGGAAGAAGGAGAGAGAGAGAGAGAAAGAGAGCCACACAAGTTTTGGTGGGTGCAGAACCACCTTAATCTTCTTTTTCATTCATTTATATATGTGTTTGAGTATTGTACATAACTGGGGTAAAGGCACAGTGACCTTTAACCCCCCGGAACCTCCCACTTAAAGCACAATGTGCCTTTAAGGGAGAAGAACGAGTGAGCATACTATCCAATGCTCGTCAATACATGACAATACTCAAACCGCTGACTAGGTAGACTCTTCGTCGGCATATCTGCAGGGTTATCATCTGTATGAATCTTGACAAGCTCTATGTGCTTGTCCTCAAGTACCTCCCTGATGAAATGGTACCTAACCTCAATGTGTTTGGTCTTTGCATGAAAGACCGGATTCCGTGCTAGCTGAATAGCACTCATGGAATCACTATGCAATGTCAGTACACCTGTATGAATCCCCAAATCTCCCACTAGCCAGTCAAGCCATATAGCCTCCTTGCAACCCTCTATGGCTGCAACATACTCAGCCTCTGTGGTAGACAAAGCAATGCACTTCTGTGCGTGAGACATCCACGACACTGCACCACCTGCAAAGGTGAACACATAACCAGAAGTGGATCTCCTACTATCCACATGCCCTGCATGGTCTGAATCTGTGTACCCAAGTACACGCATGTCTCCTTTACCAAAGCAGATGCACATCTCCTTGGTACCCTTTATGTACCTTATGATGCACTTAACTGCCTCCCAATGCCTCTTATCTAGATTAGCCATATACCGGCTAACAACTCCCACTGCAAATGCAATGTCTGGTCTAGTAGCTATCATAGCATACATAAGACTCCCAACTACTGATGCATAAGGAACCTTGGCCATCATGGCCCTTTCCTCATCTGATTTGGGACTATCTGTATGACTCAGTTTCACATATGGAGGCAATCTAGTACTCACTGCCTTCCCCCCCTCCATATTGAAACGCTGTAATACTTTTGTAACATACTCTTTTTGTGAAAGCCAAAGGAGTTTCCTACTCTGATCACACGTGATGTGAATACCAAGAATATGACCTACAAGTCCCAAATCCTTCATATCAAAGGCCTCATGCAACTTGGCCTTTAATGCATCTAGCTCATAAGTATTCTTGCTAGCCAATAGCATATCATCCACATAGAGTGCCAAGATTATCAGGCTATTATCCTTAGCCCTTTTAGTGTAGAGGCAGTGATCAATTTCACTCCTTCTAAAACCGTGGGACTGAATGAAAGCATCAAACTTCTGATACCATTTTCTAGGCACTTGCTTAAGACCATAGAGACTCTTCTTCAGCTTGCAAACTAAATGCTCTTTGCCCTTTTCTTCAAACCCTTCCGGCTGCACCATGTAAATTTCCTCATGCAAATCCCCATGCAAGAAAGCTATCTTGACATCCATCTGCATAAGATCCATATCCTCTACTGCCACTAGTCCAAGCATGCATCTAAGTGTGGTCATCTTCACAACCAGAGAGAATATCTCATCAAAGTCCACACCCTTCTCTTGCTTGAACCCTTTAGCAACCAAACGGGCCTTGTACCTAGGCACATCATCACCTATGACCATTTTGTAGACCCATTTACATGGCAATGCTTTCTTTCCATGTGGCAAAGAAACCAAGTCCCAAGTCTTATTCTTCATAAGTGAACTCATCTCTGATTGCATAGCATACTCCCACTTGCATTGATCCTCGTGCATCATAGCCTCTTTGTAGCAAGAAGGCTCCCCGCAATCAGTAAGCATCACATAGTCTACCCCTGGAATAAACTTATCAGGCGGTCTAGACACTCTAGAAGATCTTCTCAAGGGCATTTCAGCTTGATGTCCCACCTGCATATCAGCCACATTTGGCTCATCATTTCCACCAATAGATGATCCATCATCTACCCTTGATTGTATACCTGTGGGAGTACTTGGTGGTACCATTTCTTGCACATTTGGTACATGGACAGCTTGCTGTCTATCAACATATGCAAGTGGATTCACATCTTGGAAAGTGATTCTCCTCATTTCCACATCCCTCATGGGTGCCTTATGCATCTTTTTCTCATTGAAGACTACATCATGGCTGCGCATGATCTTCTTTGCTTCTGGATCCCAGAGACGATAGCCCATCTCTCCACTTTCACCATAACCCAAAAAGATGCATTTCCTAAACTTAGGATCTAGCTTCTTTCGAAGCTCTTTTGGCACATGTGCGTATGCCTCACACCCAAATATATGCAAGTGAGAGTAAGAGGGCTTCTTTCCACTCCATGCCTCTTCAGGAATACCACCATCCAAACTCTTACTAGGTGATCTATTGATCACATGCACTGCAGTCTTCATTGCCTCAACCCAAAAACCACCAGAAAGACTTGCATTGGAAAACATGCATTGCAACCTTTCTTGAATGGTACGGTTCATCTTTTCTGCAACTGGATTTTGCTCTAGAGTATGAGGGGATGTGAGCTCCCTCTTAATCCCATGTGTATTACAGAAATGTTGAAAGTCATGAGAGAGATACTCTCCACCATTGTCAATCCGTAGGCATTTAAGCATTCTACCTGAATGATTCTCAACCAAGGCCAGCCATTTCTGAAATACTTGGAACACGTCACTCTTCCGAGCTATAGCATAAGCCCACACTTTCCTAGTTCCATCATCAATTAATGTCACATAGTATTCAGCCCCGCCTAATGACCGTGTAGGCATGGGACCACATACGTCTGAATGCACCAAATCAAGCTTTTCAAACTCTTTCTTTTCCCTTCTTTTATGGGCTGATTTAGTCTCCTTCCCATAGAGACAATGCTCACAAAATTCAAAATCAGAGAAACTCAAATGCGGTACATAACCCAAACGGCATAAGAGTTTCATTCCATTCTGGCTCATGTGCCCCAACCTGCAATGCCACAAAGAAGTGCTTGGCTGCTCAATTATTACAACAACATGATCAAATACCCCTAATACATGTAAGGGATACAAAGTCCCACACTTGGCACCCCTGGCCAAAAGCATGGAGCCCTTCTGAATTTTCCAACTCTGAAAGCCAAAAGTGGTGTGAAAACCAGCATCATCTAGCTGACCCACTAAAATAAGACTCTTGGTCAGCTTAGGCACATGTCTCACATGTTTCAAAACAAATACAGACCCATTTGCAAAAGAAAACTTTGTCACTTGCTCCCACTATGTCACATGCATAGTCATTTCCAAGATGCACACAACCTGTCTTTCCACTGTCATAAGTGGAGAACCATTCCCTATGGGGAGTAACATCGAATGAAGCACCAGAATCCAAAATCCAATCCTGGGAATATGCATCATCTGAAGTGGTAAGCAACTCTGCATATAAACTAGACATGAAGAGAACATCATTGTCACTATCATGTGTGACTGCATTGATCTCCTCAATCTTCACTTTTCCTTTGTCCTCCCTTGGACTCTCTTCCTTTTGATTTGCACCCCAATTTGCATTCTTTTTCTTATCCTTTTGCTCTCTTTTTAGCTTGTAGCAATTCTTTTTCATATGGCCCTTCTTGCCACAGTGGTAACACTCAATGTTTTGTGCCCTGGATTTGCTACGTGACTTCCCTCTTTCTTGGGACTTCCCCTTGAACTGTGATCTGCCCCTTTGCACATTTAAGGCTGCATCCTACTTGTTGCCATCCATAGACTTCCATCTAATCTCCTCGGCCAACAAGCTACCACAACATCATCAAATTTCAGTACTCCACTAGGTGCAGAGCTACTGACAGCTGTACAGAAGGTATCCCATGAGGATGGCAATGAACATAAGAGAAATATTGCCTTGTCTCCACATCAAAATTCATCTTCTGAGCCAGAAGCTGGCTAAAAATAATATTGAATTCATTCAAGTGAGAAGCAATGGAGACCCCTTCCTTCATCTGTAGCTCAAACAACCTCTTCATGAGGTAAACTTTATTAGCGGCAATTTCCTTCTCATAAGTGGCACACAGTTTCTTCCACAAATCTTCTGTAGTCTGCTCATTTACTACTGTGAAATAAACTGACTCTGCAAGATGAAGTCTAATAGTAGACTTTGCTAATGCATCCAACTCATTCCAATCATCCTCAGACATATTTGCAGGCTTAGCTTCAATCCCTGCCAAGGGTTTAATCTGCTTCTTTTGAATAAGCGCATTCCTTATTTGTTCTTTCCACAAAGAAAAGTTTGTCCCATCAAACTTTTTAGTGTTGAAAAACTCCTTTTCAGACATGGACGAGGATGCCATGATGCAAATGAAACAAAATCCCAAATGCTAGTGCCTGCAAGAGAGAATCACACCAAATACCAGGTGCACCCAAATGTGTATGCCACAATAGAGTGAAATATCACCAAAACTCAAAGCTCAAAGCATCAAAAGATGCATCTGACTCATGTGCATATACTATGCATCCATATGAGCAAATCTGGCCCAAAAGAAAATGCCAACTGCAATGGTAATCCAAAATGCCAATAAGTGCCAAATGACTCAAGCATAAACACCATCCACTGGCATATGCATTAATAATATCTCATCCAAGAGAGCATAGCACTATCAGTGCATCACCTGCAATGTGTCAAAGCTATCCCTAAGCATAAAATAGCATCCATGTGCAAAGCGTCCATAAAAATAGCATCCCACAAGGCAATTTGGGCCTATCAACGCATCCAATAAGGACCGCAATGCATCCAAATGGCTTATAAATCATCCACTGCAACCCAATGCATACCACGAATGAGTGCAGACTACTCAAACTACAACCAGAGTGATCTGCATAAGGTATGCTCAAAAAATCATAGTCCCACGGTAATGACCGCTACTGAAAATAGAACCTGAGATGCCTCAAAACATGGGCGCCATTGCATAATCGGACTCAGCAAGAAAATTTGCAAATATCTCTCTTCTGCCAGAACTCCAAAATCCCAACCGATGAGTGAGAAATGGGAGTCAACACTTATCCACTGCCATGTGGCATAAATCTAAGGTTTCAAAACCTTAGAATTAAAAATGCATAACAGAGAGACGAAATCGAATACACAGAGATCTATAACTCTGAAAATCCTTCATCGAATCATGCAAGAACTGATAGGTAGGGGTTTTTGGGCGTCCGGAATGCAATGGGACAGACGGTTTTGGAAACCTGGTCTCAATCACTGGGTCCAACACACGGACTGAAAAACGTTTTTGGAAATAGATCTATTTGTAAACTCCACCGGAGTGCAAATGATGAGCAACATAGAAGTTTTAGGACCTCTTGAGTCCACCGGAATTGACAGATCTGCAAATGGTTGCTCTAAACTTGAGTTCCAACACCTGGGCAAAAAACGCAGAAACTGACACAGTGAGTCAGAAATCCAATGAAATGATCCAAGATTCAATAATGAAGGTGTTTCCAAGCTCCTGAAGTGAAGTGGACACCAAAAGCAAGCAATAGTTGCCTCTACAAGTCAATATGGAGTCTCTGTCATCAAACGGAACAGGGAAAAGGTCAAAAAACGACTTTTTCTTTGAAAACACTTAACAGGCTCTCAAAACCACTTCGCAAAACCAAAGTGACTTTTCCAAAGGTTCCTCCAAGGTCTCTACACACTCGGATGTAAGTAAAGTCACCCACAAAGCTTCCCACAGAGCTTCTTCTTCCTCCCACAGAGCTGCTGAGCTTCAAGCATTCACGCACGCTCAGCTAGATCACCCGAGCTCTGATACCAATTGAGAGTGCTCTCAACGGAAGCAAGAACGGAAAAAGGAGAGAGAGAGAGAGAGACAGAGAGCCACACAAGTTTTGGTGGGTGCAGAACCACCCTAATCTTCTTTTTCATTCATTTATATACGTGTTTAAGTATTGTACATAACTGGGGTAAAGGCACAGTGACCTTTAACCCCCACATTGTGCCCATGGGATATGCTTTGCATGGTTGATTGAGCATTAAATACCATTTGTGCCTTAGTGTCATGCACATCCGTAAGAAAACACGCTGCTAGGTGTGTTATCTGATCAAGTACTTATGCGATGGGAATGCCGCTTTGCATATAATTCAATTCCACCTAGTTGAAGGTGTGTGCAAAGTATTGTGCTCATCGGATATGCTTTGCATTGTGGATCAAGCATGGATATCCTTTGCATAGTGGATCAAGCATAAAACACCGTTTTTGCCTTAGTGTAATGCACAACCATAAAAAAACACGGTCCTAGGTGTGTTATTCAAACACTTGTCAGATGGGGGCTCCACTTTGCACGCAAGTATCTTTCAACTAGAATGAGGTGTGTGCAAAGTATTGTTACCATCGAATATGCTTTGCATGGCCGATCACGCATTATACATCGTTTTTCCCCTAGTGATATGCACATCTGAAAAAAACACACCCTTAGGTGTGTTATCTGACCAAGTACTTATCGGATGGGTGTGCCTCTTTGAGAACATTTCAATACCACCTAGGTTGAGGCGTATGAAAAGTGTTATGCCCATCAGATATCCTTTGCATGGTCGATCGAGCATTAAATACTATTTTTGCTCGTGTCATGCACATCCGTAAAAAACACGCTGCTAGGTATGTTATCCGATCAAGCACTTATGGGATGGGCGTGCCACTTTGCATGTAAGTCAATTCCACCTTTTTATATGGTTGTGCATGACACTAAGGCAAAAACAGAGTTTTATGCTTGATCGACAATGCAAAGCATATCTGATGGGCACAATAGTTTGAACACACCTTCAACTAGGTGGAGTTGACTTACATGCAAAGTGGCATTCTCATTGCATAAGTACTTGATCAGATAACACACCTAGCAGTGTGTTTTTTTACGGATGTGCATGACACTAAGGCAAAAATGGTATTTAATGCTCGATCGACCATGCAAAGCATATCCAATGGGCACAATACTTTTCCCATGCCTTAACCTAGGTGGTATTGAAATGTTCTCAAAGAGGCAGACCCATCCGATAAGTACTTGGTCAGATAACATACCTAAGGGTGTGTTTTTTTACAGATGTGCATATCACTACCGGAAAAACGTTGTATAATGCATAATCGACCATGCAGAGCATATCCGATGGTGACAATACTTTGCATGCATCTCAACCTAGTTGAAATGGACTTGTGTGCAAAGTGGAGCCCCCATCCGATAAATACTTGTTTGATTAACACACTTAGGACCGTGTTTTTTCATGGTTGTGCATGACACTAAGCCAAAAATGGTGTTTTATGCTTGATCGACAATGCAAAGCATATCCGATGGGCACAATACTTTGCACACACCTTCAACCAGGTGGAATTGACTTACATGCGAAGTGGCACGCCCATCCCATAAGTGCTTGATTGGATAACATACCTAGCAGCGTGTTTTATTATGGATGTGCATGACACTAGAGCAAAAATAGTATTTAATGCTCGATCGGCCATGCAAAGGATATCCGATGGGCACAACACTTTTCCTATGCCTAAACCTAGGTGGTATTGAAATGTTCTCAAAGAGGCACACCCATCCGATAAGTACTTGGTCAAGTAACACACCTAAGGGCGTGTCTTTTTCGGATGTGCATATCACTAGGGGAAAAACAATGTATAATGCGTGATCAGCCATGCAAAGCATATCCGATGGTAACAATACTTTGCACGCACCTCATTCTAGTTGAAAGATACTTGCATGCAAAGTGGAGCCCCCATCTGATAAGTACCAAGTGTTTGAATAACACACCTAGGACTGTGTTTTTTTATGGTTGTGCATTACACTAAGGCAAAAACGATGTTTTATGCTTGATCCACAATGCAAAGGATATCCATGCTTGATCCACAATGCAAAGCATATCTGATGGGCACAATATTTTGCACACACCTTCAACTAGGTGGAATTGACTTAGATGCAAAGTGGCATTCCCATCGCATAAGTACTTGATCAGATAACACACCTAGCAGCGTGTTTTTTTACGGATGTGCATGACACTAAGGCACAAATGGTATTTAATGGTCGATCAACCATGCAAAGCATATCCTATGGGCACAATGTGGGGGTTAAAGGTCACTGTGCCTTTACCCCAGTTATGTACAATACTCAAACACGTATATAAATGAATGAAAAAGAAGATTAGGGTGGTTCTGCACCCACCAAAACTTGTGTGGCTCTCTGTCTCTCTCTATCTCTCCTTTTTCCATTCTTGCTTCCGTTGAGAGCACTCTCAACTAGTATCAGAGCCCGGGTGATCTAGTTGAGCGTGCGTGAATGCTTGAAGCTCAGTAGCTCTGTGGGAGGAAGGAGAAGCTCTGTGGGAAGCTTTGTGGGTGACTTTACTTGCATCCGAGTGTGTAGAGACCTTGGAGGAACCTTTGGAAAAGACACTTTGGTTTTGGGAAGTGGTTTTGAGAGCCTGTTAAGTGTTTTCAAAGAAAAAGTCGTTTTTTGAGCTTTTCCCTGTTCTGTTCGATGACAGAGACTCCATATTGACTTGTAGAGGCAACTATTGCTTGCTTTTGGTGTCCACTTCACTTTAGGAGCTTGGAAACACTTTCATTATTGAATCTTGGATCATTTCATTGGATTTCTGACTCACTGTGTCAGTCTCTGCATTTTTTGCCTGGGTGTTGGAACTCAAGTTTGGAGCAACCATTTGCAGATCTGTCAGTTCCGGTGGACTCAGGAGGTCCTAAAACTTCTATGTTGCTCATCATTCGCACTCCGATGGAGTTTACAAATAGCTCTGTTTCCAAAAACGTTTTTCAGTCCGTGTGTTGGACCCAGTGATTGAGACCACGGTTTCCAAAACCGTCTGTCCCATTGCATTCCAGATGCCCAAAAACCCCTACCTCTCAGTTCTTGCATGATTCGGTGGAGGATTTTTAGAGTTATAGATCTCTGTGTATTCGATTTTGTCTCTCTGTTATGCATTTTTCATTCTAAGGTTTTGAAACCTTAGATTTATGCCACATGGCAGTGGATAAGTGTTGACTCCCATTTCTCACTCATCGGTTGGGATTTTGGAGTTCTGGCAGAAGAGAGATATTTGCAAATTTTCTTGCTGAGTCCGATTATGCAATGGCGCCCATGTTTTCTCAGGTTCTATTTTCAGTAGCGGTCATTACCATGGGACTATAATTTCTTGAGCATACCTTATGTAGATCACTCTGGTTGCAGTTTGAGCAGTGTGCGCTCATTTGTGGTATGCATTGGGTTGCAGTGGATGATTTATAGGCCATTTGGATGCATTGCAGTCCTTCTTGGATGCACTGATAGGCCCAAATTGCCTTGTGGGATGCAAATGAAACAAAATCCCAAATGCTAGTGCCTGCAAGAGAGAATCACACCAAATACCAGGTGCACCCAAATGTGTATGCCACAATAGAGTGAAATATCACCAAAACTCAAAGCTCAAAGCATCAAAAGATGCATCTGACTCATGTGCATATACTATGCATCCATATGAGCAAATCTGGCCCAAAAGAAAATGCCAACTGCAATGGCAATCCAAAATGCCAATAAGTGCCAAATGACTCAAGCATAAACACCATCCACTGGCATATGCATTAATAATATCTCATCCAAGAGAGCATAGCACTATCAGTGCATCACCTGCAATGTGTCAAAGCTATCCCTCAGCATAAAATAGCATCCTCTCTGATCTCTTCTTCAGATGCTACAGAGACTATTGGAGATGGAAACCTAGGCCTACACCAGCATATGGAAAGACCCTTGGCAGGGATTAAAGCTAAGCTTGCAAATACGTCTGAGGATGATTGGAATGAGTTGGATGCATTAGCAAAGTCTACTATTAGACTTCATCTTGCAGAGTCAGTTTATTTCACAATAGTAAATAAGCAGACTACGGAAGATTTGTGGAAGAAACTGTGTGCCACTTATGAGAAGGAAATTGCCTCTAATAAAGTTTACCTCATGAAGAGGTTGTTTGAGCTGCAGATGAAGGAAGGGGTCTCCATTGCTTCTCACTTGAATGAATTCAATATTATTTTCAGCCAGCTTCATGCTCAGAAGATGAATTTTGATGTGGAGACTAAGGGAATATTTCTCTTATGTTCATTGCCATCCTCATGGGATACCTTCCGTACAGCTGTCAATAGCTCTGCACTTGGTGGAGTACTGAAATTTGATGATGTTGTGGGTAGCTTGTTGGCCGAGGAGATTAGACGAAAGTCTATGGATGGCAACAAGCAGGATGCAGCCTTAAATGTGCAAAGGGGCAGATCACAGTTCAGGGGGAAGTCCCAAGAAAGAGGGAAGTCACGTAGCAAATCCAGGGCACGGAACATTGAGTGTTACCACTGTGGCAAGAAGGGCCATATGAAAAAGGATTACTACAAGCTAAAAAGAGAGCAAAAGGATAAGAAAAAGAATGCAAATTGGGGTGCAAATCAAAAGGAAGAGAGTCCAAGGGAGGACAAAGGAAAAGTGAAGATCGAGGAGATCAATGCAGTCACACATGATAGTGACAATGACGTTCTCTTCATGTCTAGTTTATCTGTAGAGTTGCTTACCACTTCAGATGATGCATATTCCCAAGATTGGATTTTGGATTCTGGTGCTTCATTCCATGTTACTCCCCATAGGGAATGGTTCTCCACTTATGATAGTGGAAAGACAGGTTGTGTGCATCTTGGAAATGACTATGCATGTGACATAGTGGGAGCAGGTGACATAAAGTTTTCTGTTGCAAATGGGTCTGCATTTGTTTTGAAACATGTGAGACATGTGCCTAAGCTAACCAAGAGTCTTATTTTAGTGGGTCAACTAGATGATGCTAGTTTTCACACCACTTTTGGCTTTCAGAGTTGGAAAATTCAGAAGGACTCCATGCTTTTGGCCAGGGGTGCCAAGTGTGGGACTTTGTATCCCTTACATGTATTAGGGGTATTTGATCATGTTGTTGCAATAACCGAGCAGCCAAGCACTTCTTTGTGGCATTGCAGGTTGGGGCACATGAGCCAGAATGGAATGAAACTCTTATGCCATTTGGGTTATGTACCGCATTTGAGTTTTTCTGATTTTGAATTTTGTGAGCATTGTCTCTATGGGAAGCAGACTAAATCAACCCATAAAAGAAGGGGAAAGAAAGAGTTTGAAAAGCTTGATTTGGTGCATTTAGACGTATGTGGTCCCATGCCTACACGGTCATTAGGCGCGGCTGAATACTATGTGACATTAATTGATGATGCAACTAGGAAAGTGTGGGCTTATGCTATAGCTCGGAAGAGTGATGTGTTTCAGGTATTTCAGAAATGACTGGCCTTGGTTGAGAATCATTCAGGTAGAATGCTTAAATGCCTATGGACTGACAATGGTGGAGAGTATCTCTCTCATGACTTTCAACATTTCTGTGATACATGTGGGATTAAAAGGGAGCTCACATCCCCTCATACTCCAGAGCAAAATCCAGTTGCAAAAAAGATGAACCGTACCATTCAAGAAAGGTTGCAATGCATGCTTTCCAATGCAAATCTTTCTGGTGGTTTTTGGGCTGAGGCAATGAAGACTGCAGTGCATGTGATCAATAGATCACCTAGTAAGAGTTTGGATGGTGGTATTCCTGAAGAGAGATGGAGTGGCAAGAAGCCCTCTTACTCTCACTTGCGTATATTTGGGTGTGAGGCATATGCACATGTGCCAAAAGAGCTTTGAAAGAAGCTAGATCCTAAGTCTAGGAAATGCATCTTTCTAGGTTATGGTGAAAGTGGAGAGATGGGCTATCATCTCTCGGATCCAGAAGCAAAGAAGATCATATGCAGCCATGATGTAGTCTTCAATGAGAAAAAGATGCATAAGGCACCCATGAGGGATGTGGAAATGAGGAGAATCACTTTCCAGGATGTGAATCCACTTGCATATGTTGATAGACAGCAAGCTGTCCATGCACCAAATGTGCAAGAAATGGTACCACCAAGTACTCCCATAGGATACAATCAAGGGTAGATGATGGATCATCTATTGGTGAAAATGATGAGCCAAATGTGGCTGATATGCAGGTGGGACATCAAGCTGAAATGCCCTTGAGAAGATCTTCTAGAGTGTTTAGACCGCCTGATAAGTTTATTCTAGGGGTAGACTATATGATGCTTACTGATTGCGGGGAGCCTTCTTGCTACAAAGAGGCTATGATGCGCGAGGATCAATGCAAGTGGGAGTATGCTATGCAATCAGAGATGAGTTCACTTATTGGTTTCTTTGCCACATGGAAAGAAAGCATTGCCATGTAAATGGGTCTACAAAATGAAGGTCACAGGTGATGATGTGCCTAGGTACAAGGCCCGTTTGGTTACTAAAGGGTTCAAGCAAGAGAAGGGTGTGGACTTTGATGAGATATTCTCTCTGGTTGTGAAGATGACCACACTTAGATGCATGCTTGGACTAGTGGCAGTAGAGGATATGGAGCTTATGCAAATGGATGTCAAGACAGCTTTCTTGCATGGGGATTTGCATGAGGAAATTTACATGGTGCAGCCAGAAGGCTTTGAATAAAAGGGCAAAGAGCATTTAGTTTGCAAGCTGAAGAAGAGTCTCTATGGTCTTAAGCAAGCGCCTAGAGAATGGTATCAGAATTTTGATGCTTTCATTTGGTCCAAGGGTTTTAGAAGGAGTGAAATTGATCAATGCCTCTACACTAAAAGGGCTAAGGATAATAGCCTGATAATCTTGGCACTATATGTGGATGATATGCTATTGGCTAGCAAGAATACTTATGAGCTAGATGCATTAAAGGCCAAGTTGCATGAGGCCTTTGATATGAAGGATTTGGGACTTGCAGGTCATATTCTTGGTATGCGCATCACGCATGATCGGAGTAGGAAACTCCTTTGGCTTTCACAAAAAGAGTATGTTACAAAAGTATTACAGCGTTTCAATATGGAGGGGGGGAAGGCAGTGAGTACTCCATTGCCTCCATATGTAAAACTGAGTCATACAGATAGTCCCAAATCAGATGAGGAAAGGGCCATGATGGCCAAGGTTCCTTATGCATCAGTGGTTGGGAGTCTTATGTATGCTATGATAGCTACTAGACCAGACATTGCATTTGCAGTGGGAGTTGTTAGCCGGTATATGGCTAATCCAGGAAAGAGGCATTGGGAGGCAGTTAAGTGCATCATGAGGTACATGAAGGGTACCAAGGAGATGTGCATCTGGTTTGGTAAAGGAGACATGCATGTACTTGGGTACACAGATTCAGACTATGCAGGGCATGTGGATAGTAGGAGATCCACTTCTGGTTATGTGTTCACCTTTGCAGGTGGTGCAGTGTCATGGATGTCTCGCACACAGAAGTGCGTTGCTTTGTCTACCACAGAGGCTGAGTATGTTGCAGCCACAGAGGGTTGCAAGGAGGCTATATGGCTTGATCGGCTAGTGGGAGATTTGGGGATTCATACAGGTGTACCGACATTGCATAATCATTCCATGAGTGCTATTCAGCTAGCACGAAATCCGGTTTTTCATGCAAAGACCAAACACATTGAGGTTAGGTACCATTTCATCAGGGAGGTACTTGAGGACAAGCGCATAGAGCTTGTCAAGGTTCATACAGATGATAACCCTGTAGATATGCTGACGAAGAGTCTACCTAGTCAGCGGTTTGAGTATTGTCATGTATTGATGGGCATTGGATAGTATGCTCACTCGTTCTTCTCCCTTAAAGGCACATTGTCCTTTAAGTGGGAGGTTATGGGGGTTAAAGGTCACTATGCCTTTACCCTAGTTATGTACAATACTCAAACACATATATAAATGAATGAAAAAGAAGATTAGGGTGGTACTGCACCCACCAAAACTTGTGTGGCTCTCTGTCTCTCTCTCTCTCTCTCCTACTTCCGTTCTTACTTCCGTTGAGAGCACTCTCACACAATACTTCTCCTACGCCTTAACCTAGGTGGTATTGAAATGTTCTCAAAGAGGCACACCTATCCGATAAGTACTTGGTCAGATAACATACCTAAGGGCGTGTTTTTTTGCCGATGTGCATATCACTACCGGAAAAACGTTGTATAATGCATAATCGACAATGCAGAGCATATCCGATGGTGACAATACTTTGCACGCATCTCAACCTAGTTGAAACGGACTTGCGTGCAAAGTGGAGCCCCCATCCGATAAGTACTTGTTTGATTAACACACCTAGGACCGTGTTTTTTCATGGTTGTGCATGACACTAAGGCAAAAACGGTGTTTTATGCTAGATTGACAATGCAAAGCATATCCGATGGGCACAATACTCTGCACACACCTTCAACTAGGTTGAATTGACTTACATGCAAAGTGGCACTCCCATCCCATAAGTGCTTGATCGGATAACATACCTAGCAGTGTGTTTTTTTACGGATGTGCATGACACTAGAGAAAAAATAGTATTTAATGCTCGATCGACCATGCAAAGGATATTTGATGGGCACAACACTTTTCCTACACCTCAACCTAGGTGGTATTGAAATGTTCTCAAAGAGGCACACCCATCTGATAAGTACTTGGTCAGATTACACACCTAAGGGCGTGTTTTTTTGCGGATGTGCATATCACTAGGGAAAAAATGCTATATAATGCATGATCGACCATGCAAAGGGAGGTAGCAAGCTAAGGGTGTCCACTTCCAGACCACTTTTGGGTGAGTGTGACACCAGCTCTAGTGAAAATACAAAAGTTTTGCTTCGGTCTGCGATACCTCGATCGAGGTATTATCTCCAATGAAAATCACACACGAGGACAACCGAGCCAAGCCAATACCTCGATCAAGGTCCTAGAAATTTTTCACCGAACCGAGCCTATACCTCGATCGAGGTCTCATGGCATGCCACCTATACAAGCCACCTATACCTCGTTCGAGGTATCGTGGCAATCCAGCTATACCTCGATCGAGGTATTGGCAAGTCCACGTACCTTGATCTCGATCGTGTCATATACCTCGATCGAGGTAAATGTCATCCAACAGGGCAGTTGATATACCTCGATCGAGGTATGCTGGATCGATGACTTGGCCGCATGTCCAATACGTCGATCGAGGTATGTGGCATCCGGTTGGCTACTGACATACCTCGATTGACATATCATGGTAGGGCCATACCTCGATCAAGGTAGATGGACCGATGTGTATGGGGCATGTCAAATACCTCGATCGAGGTATAGAGGTATGACGGAGCGATGTATATGTGGCATGTAAAATACCTCGATCGAGGTATCGTGGCATGTCTATACCTCGATCGAGGTATATGGATCGCTATGTATGTTGCATGTGAAATACCTCAATCGAGGTAGGGAAACCCTAAATTTTCGTATATAAAGAGAGGGACCCCCCCTCATTCTTCATACCTCAATCAAGCTCCTCCTCATCGAAATCGGCGGATTTGCGGGAGCTCGACGAAATTGCGCCAACGACGGCGAGCAACCGACGGACAACGACGGAGATGGACAGAGCGGGAGAGTCCAGGTAAGGTTTTTTTTATGTAGCATTTTTTTTTTTGCGAAAATTTATTTAAATTTTAGTTTATAGGAATAATTATAAAATATTTCTAAATTTCAAATGCATTTTAAAGTTTTTTTATATTTTTTTTGGAATTACGTAATTTTTTATTTAAAATGTGAAAATGTAAATATTTTGTTTTTTTAAATCATCTTTTAAAAAAAAGAGATTGAAGTTATTTTTAAATTAGTGCTATTTTTATTTTAAAAAAAAAACGTTTAAATTTTATTTTTAAAAATGATCTTTGAAAAAATAGAAAATAAGAGTTTATAGGAAAATGTAATCTAATTATAAAATATTTCAGAATTTCAAATGCATTTGAAATTTTTTTTAAATAATTTTTTTTAATTACATAATTTTTATTTAAAATTTGAAAATGTATATATTTTGTTTTTTAAATTCATCTATTTATAATTATAAAATATTTCTAAATTTCAAATGCATTTTAAAGATTTTAAAATTTTTTTTTAGAATTACGTAATTTTTTATTTAAAATGTGAAAATGTAAATATTTTGTTTTTTAAAATCATCTTTTAAAAAAAAGAGATTAAAGTTATTTTTTAAATTAGTGCTATTTTATTTAAATAAAAAACTTTTAAATTTTATTTTTAAAAATGATCTTTGAAAAAAAAAGAAAATAAGAGTTTATAGGAAAATGTAATCTAATTATAAAATATTTCAGAATTTCAAATGCATTTTAAGAAAATTTTAAATAATTTTTTTAAATTACGTAATTTTTTATTTAAAATGTGAAAATGTATATATTTTGTTTTTAAAATTCATCTATTTATAATTATAAAATATTTCTAAATTTCAAATGCATTTTAAAGTTTTTTAAATTTTTTTTGGAATTACGTAATTTTTTATTTAAAATGTGAAAATGTAAATAATTTGTTTTTAAAAATCATCTTTTAAAAAAAAGAGATTAAAGTTATTTTTTAAATTAGTGCTATTTTTATTTAAATAAAAAAATATTAAAATTTTATTTTTAAAAATGATCTTTGGTTGAGAGTTGTTTCATAATTTAGGTAGAGTAAGTCGGCTGAGTTAACAAGCTAGAGCAAGATGATCTAGTTAAGGCCTAGTCAAAAAGTTGTTTAGGGCTAGCTATTCCCAACAAGCTAGGAGCCAGTCATGCCAACCAATCATTCAACAGATGCTTCAAGTCAAGCAGTATAACCAGGGTTAAGGGCACCCCCTCACTTGGTTGCGAGTCTAGATTCAGTCATTGAGGCTCTGGGTCGATTGGACATCGTTGAGGACGTTGTGGATAGCTTTCAGGCACTGGCTGAGGTAGAGATCACTGGTCATGGCTTGGATTGGAGAGCCATTCGACAGTTGTTTGAGCGTGAGTCACCTCATAGGCATGCCTTAGAGGATATGTTTTGGGATGGTCACACTGAGGCGATGCGACCACGATCAAGGCTGCCCTTGCATATTTTACATTGTAGGCACCCCGTCATAGCAGTACACATTTATCCGAGATATCTCGCTGCGCATGGTGGTCGATTGCCTCACAACCGTCAAATAGCCAGCTGGTCATTTGCCATGCAGCTATAAAATCCGTGCACTAACACTCCACATAGATGTGTCTTTAAAAAGTATTTACCTTGTAGCTTAGGTGGAGTGTTAACGAATCGAGGTAATGTTGTTGTATTTTGATCCATACCATCTACAATAATGCACATGTACTCATTTGGGTGAGAAATAGCTTGCTCCTTCCAAAATGCATATTTTATTCTAGAATGTCGAACAAGTCCATGATGAAATTCTCTCTTTCTTTTGTAAGCTTCTTTTTGTTCTGGAGATGTTGCACTCTCAAGTGCTCGCTTTAGATCATCACAGTCGTTGCACTTTGACATTTTTTGCCTCTTTGGGATTTTAACATGTCCAAAGCTTTTTTTCCAAAGAGTATACAAAGTATGAAAAGATGCCGGTGCATGCCCTCTTTGCCTCTGTGTTTCTCCAATAGAGTTAAATACTTCTTTTTTGGTCAAACCTATCGGAAGATGCATTTCTAATAGGTGGGGTTGCGCTAAAGCATTTTCATGAATGTAATCTTTCAAAATTGCTGTTGCCGCAACCGTTGAGGCTCTTGTTTTGGGCCTTCCTATGTTTCCATGAATGTTAAATTTAACTTTGCTTTATTAGCCGAATTCCAATATGTGCCATGTGATAATCCTGTAATAATGCGATATGCATTATTGCATATACTTTTTCCATTTATAAGAGGCCTTATTTGATGTCCTGAACTTCGCCTTCTCTTATCATTTACAAGAAAGCAAGACAATCTCGTGAGTAGGTATTCATTTCTTCTACTTCCTTTCCTTTGCCAGACATGTTCTCTACAACCCTTGATGTCATGTAAGTTAATGGATCGCGTACATGTATGCTTACAGCATGTAGATCGGATTGCTTTTAGCATAACATCTTCATTCATTACTCTTATTCTCTTTGGTTGCTTTTCTGGATCTGCCTGCACTCGTTGTCTTTTCATGCATCTGTATGTCCGTTTTGGGACCTTCTGTACATTCTTATTTGGATTTGTGTAGTTCTCCTTGTAAGATTTATTTGTCACGTTGTTTTCATGAGATGTTGCATCCTTGATCTTATCACTCTGACAGTCAAATACTGAATATTCCTTTGTTGATGTCATCCTTGCTTTTGATACATTCGTCAAACCATTTGTAACATTTACAAGTTCACAATCAAAGTCAAACACCGAATAGTCCTTTGTTAATCTCATCCCTACTTTTGATACAATCGTAGAACCACTTGTCACAATGGCATTAGAGTGTCTCGAATGATCTTCAAACTCATCTATTCCTGAGAGAACATCACTCATTGATGCACTTTCTATGGATTTCATAACTCCATAGTCAGTGGTGATAGAGTGTCCGGAATGATCTTCAAACTCATCTATTCCTGAGAGAACATCGCTCATTGATGCACTTTCTATGGATTTCATAACTCCATAGTCTTGAAACTCCTCTACTCCAGAGAGAACATCACTCATTATACTATCGTGCATGATTTCCATAATTCCATAGTTACCTGCTTTGACTCCAAGAACTTTATCAGTATCCATGAAGCCATCCATGCTTGAAAATATAACACTTTTGACATCTTTGCCCAAGTTCTCAATGTGCATGAACTCATCCACCCCGGATAAGGCATCACTTGTGAAATATTTTTCTTTCTCGGTACCAATGAACTCATCGACTTCTGATAAGACGTCAGTGCTATAGTTGAGTGCATTGGAATCATCCATCTCTGAAGGAATAGAGCTTGGTACATTGGCATATTCTTTCAATTCTTTGATGTTGTAGTATACATTATGTTTATCATTAAAAACCACATGCCGAGTCTTTCCAATCTTTAAAAATTGCATGCTCCATCTGAAATCCTTACCTATCTCATAGTAGGGACCATCCAATGACATTGAGTTATCATCCATACCATCATCAGTAACTTTTTGAATTCTCATCTGCGCAAATGTCCAGTGTTCAACTTGTTTAAATCCCAAGACTTGACCTTCTGCTACATACTTATTTGTAAATGATAACATTTGTAAAATATCTCCCACTCTAAAATCCAAAGATATGCACTTTGTATTCCTGATGACATGTGTTGGATAAGTCTCATCTCTGTCCCATGCAATAAATGCTTTGTTGGAAGTATTATAGGGCATAACATCTCCAAGGATTTCCATATCCCCACACTTATGCTTTAGCTCAACATGTGCACTAAGAATCCTTGATACGATAACCGCCACCTTATCTTCGCCAAGTCTTCTACAGTGACAAATAGAATTTGGATCACTTTCATGGATTGTAGCAAATGCAACTACTTCTCTTTTGCAACATAAAATCACCTCCATCCCCGGAATAAATTTTGAAACCATCTCCTTTGTGAGTTTCCTTTGCAAACAAGCTGTAACAACCATTATAAAGAACATTAGTCTCTTCTCAATAATCTACTTTATTAATGATTTAAAAATCTAGAACTTGTTTGAAAATTTAATTAGACACTAACCAATAACAACCGTAAACCAATAACAACCGTAAACCAATAACAACCCTAAACCCTAAACCCTAAATCGTAAACCAAAATAATCCTAAACCCTAAACCCTAACCAATAACAACCCTAAACCCTAAACCCTAAACCCTATCTCCCAAACCCTAAACCCTAAACCCTAACCCCCAAACCCTAAACCCTAACCCCTAACCCCCAAACCCCAAACCCTAACTCCCTAACCCTAAACCCTAAACCCTAAACCCCAAACCCTAAACCCTAACACCCAAACCCTAAACCCTAACTCCCAAACCCTAAACCCTAAACCCTAAACCCTTAACCCTAACCCCCAAACCCTAAACCCTAAACCCTAACCCCCAAACCCTAAACCCTAACTCTAAAATCCCAAACCCTAAACTTTAAACCCTAACTCCTAAACCCTAAACCCTTAACCCTAACCCCCAAACCCTAAACTCTAAACCCTAACTCCTAAACCCTAAACCCTAAACCCTAAACCCTTAACCCTAACCTGCAAACCCTAAACTCTAAACCGTAACCCCTAAACCCTAAACCCTAACTCCCAAACCCTAAACCCTAAACCGTAAACCCTAACTCCCAAACCGTAAACCCTAAACCCTAAACCCTAAACCCTCAACCTTTCTAACTCCCAAACCCTAAACCCTAACCCCCAAACCCTAAACCCTAAACCCTAACCCCCAAACCCTAAACCCTAAACCCTAAATCCTAAACCCTAACCCCCAAACCCTAAACCCTAAACCACCAAACTGTAAACCCTAACCCCCAAACCCTAACCCTCAAACCTTGAACCCTAAACCCTAACTCCCAAATCTTAAACCCTAAACCCTAAACCCTACCCCCCAAACCCTAAATCCAAACCACCAAACCCTAAACCCTAACTCACAAACCCTAAACCCTAACCCTAACTCATAAACCCTAATTCCTAACTCACAAACCCTAAACCCTAACTCACCAAACCCCAAATCCTAAACCCAAACCACAAAATCCTAAACCTTAAATCCTATGAGTGTTTTCAAGTAATATCATTTATTTAAGTAATAGTTTTAATTAGAATTCATAAGTAATAGTGGAATTGATAGTTGGGAGGGTGGTAGTGGGAGAAAGGGAGAGTGGGAAAGTGGAGAAAGGGAGTGTGGGAGGGTGGTAGTGGGAGAAAGGGAGAGTGGGAGAGGGAGTGGGAATGGGGGCGGTGGGGGTGGGGGTGGGGGTGGGAGGATGGGAGTGGGAGTGGGAGTGGGAGAGGGAGTGGGAATGGGGGAGGTGGGGGTGGGGGTGGGGGTGGGAGAATGGGAGTGGGAGTGGGAGAGGGAGTGGGGATGGGGGAGGTGGGGGTGGGGGTGGGAGAATGGGAGTGGGAGTGGGAGAGGGAGTGGGAATGGGGGAGGTGGGGGTGGGGTGAGGGTGGGAGGATGGGAGTGGGAGTGGGAGGGGTGGGGAGTGGGAGTGGGAGGATGGGAGTGGGAGAGGGAGTGGGAATGGGGGAGGTGGGGGTGGAAGTGGGAGGGGTGAGGTGGGAGGATGGGAGTGGGAATGGAGGAGGTGGGGGTGGAAGTGGGAGGGGTGGGGTGGGAGGATGGGGGAGGGAGTGGGAATGGGGGAGGTGGGGGGGGTGGGAAAATGGGAGTGGGAGTGGGAATGGGGGAGGTGGGGGGGTGGGAAAATGGGAGTGGGAGTGGGAGTGGGAGGATGGGAGTAGGAAGGGTGAGGTGGGAGGATAAGGGTGGGAGAATGGGAGTGGGAGTGGGAATGGGGGGGGAGGGGTGGGGGTGGGAGGATGGGAGTGGGAGTGAGAGGTGGAGGTGGGAGGATGGGAGTGGGTGGGAGAATGGGAGTGGGAGTGGGAATGGGGGAGGTGGGGGTGGGGTGAGGGTGGGAGTGGGAGGGGTGGGGTGGGAGGATGGGAGTGGGAGAGGGAGTGGGAATGGGGAAGGTGAAAGAATGGGCGTGGGCGTGGGAGTGAGAATGGGGGAGGTGGGGTGGGAGGATGGGGGTGGGAGTGGGAGTGGGAATGGGGTGGGAGGATGGGGGTGGGAGTGGGAATGGGGTGGGAGGATGGGAGTGGGTGGGAGAGAGAGAGAAGATAATCTAATAGAGAGGCCAATGGGAGAGGAGATAATGTTATAGAAGGACCAATGAGAGAGAAGCACTTAAAACCCTAGTTTTTCTTATATATACTCTCCTTCTCTCATTGTTTCTCTCATTTCAACAAGGAAGAGCAAGAGGAGAAGCAAAAAGAGGAGGAAGAGCAAAAGCAAGCACAAGCAAGCACAAGCATAGATTTCAACTTTTTTCCAGGTACTTTTTTAAAAATTTGTATTCTTTGAAATTTTATTATAGAGAGAGAACTTAGAGAGAGAAAAGAGAAGGAAAGATTTTTAGAGAGAGATTATAAGAGAGAGAGTCTTGCTGCCTCAGCAGCAAAAGAGAGAGAGAGAAAGAGAGAGGGAAAGAAAGGAGAGAAGGGGGGGAAAGAGAGGGGAGAGAAAGGGAGGGGGGAGAGAAGGGGGAGGGGGGGGAAGAGAGGGGAGAGAGGGGGGAAGCCACGAGGGGGGCGAGAGAGAGAGGGAGGGGGGAGGCCGCTGTCGCGGCAACGGAGAGAGAGGGGGAGAGGGAGGGGAGGGGGGGAAGGGAGGGGAGGGGAGGGGAGAGAGAGAGGCGGCAGCGAGAGAGGAGGGAGGGGGAGAGAGAGAAGGGGGGGTGCGGCAACGAGAGAGAGGGGGAGGGAGAGAGAGAGAGGGGGGACCGCGGCACAGCGAGAGAGGAGGAGGGGGGGAGAGAGAGAAGGGGGGGCAGCGAGAGAAAGGGGAGGGAGGCCGCTGTTGCAACAGCGGAGAGAGGGGGGGGAGAGGGAGGGGAGGGGAGGGGAGAGAGAGAGGGGGGGGCCGCTGCCACGGTAGCGAGAGAGGAGGGGGGGGAGAGAGAAGGGGAGGGGCCGTGATAGCGAGAGAGAGGGGGAGGGAGAGAGAGAGAGGGGGGGGCAGCTGCGGCGACAACGAGAGAGGAGGGGGGGAGAGAGAGAGAGAAGGGGGGGCCGCTGCCGCAGCAGCGAGAGAGGAGAGGGGGGGAGAGAGAGAAGGGGGAGGCGCGGTAGCGCGAGAGAGGGGGGGAGAGAGAGAGAGGGGGGAGGAGAGAGAGAGAGAGGGGGGAGAGAGAGAGAGAGGGGGGGAGGAGAGAGAGAGAGGGGGGAGAGAGAGAGAGAGAGGGGGGGAGGAGAGAGAGAGAGGGGGGGGAGGCCGCTGCCGTGGCAGCGGAGAGAGGGGGGGAGAGGGAGGGGGGAGAGAGGGGAGGGGGGGGCTACCGCGGCAGCGAGAGAGGAACCGGGGGGGGAGAGAGGAGGGGGGGGCTACAGCGACAGCGAGAGAGGAGGGGGGGGAGAGAGAGGAGGGGGGGCGCGAGAGAGAGGGGAGGGAGAGAGAGAGAGGGGGGCCGCTGCCGCGACAGCGAGAGAGGAAGGGGGGAGAGAGAGAAGGGGGGGCAGCGAGAGAGAGGGGAGGGAGAGAGAGAGAGGGGGGGCTGCTGCCGCGACAACGAGAGAGGGGGGGGAGAGAGAGAAGGGGGGGCAGCGAGAGAGAGGGGGGGAGAGAGAGAGAGGGGGGAGAGGGAGGGGAGGGGGGGAGAGAGAGGGGGGGGGCCGCTGCCACGGCAGCGAGAGAGGAGGGGGGGGAGAGGGAAGGGGGGGGAGAGGGAAGAGAGAGGGGGGGCCACTGCTATGGCAGCGAGAGAGGAGGGGGGGAGAGAGAGAAGGGGGGGCGCGGTAGTGAGAGAGAGGGGAGGGAGAGAGAGAGGGGGGGCCGCTGCTGCGGCAGCGAGAGAGGAGGGGGGGAAGAGAGAGAAGGGGAGGCAGCGAGAGAGAGGGGGGGAGAGAGAGAGAGGGGGGAGAGGGAGGGGAGGGGAGGGGAGAGAGAGAGGGGGGGCCACTGCCGCGGCAGCGAGAGAGGAGCGGGGGGGAGAGAGAGAAGGGGGGGATGCGGTAGCGAGAGAGAGGGGGAGGGAGAGAGCGAGAGGAGGGGGGCCGCTGCCACGACAGCGAGAGAGGAGGGGGGACAGAAAGGGGGGGAGGAGAGAGAGACAGGGGGGGAGGCCGCTGCCATGACAACGGAGAGAGGGGGGGGAGAGGGAGGGGGGGAGAGGGAGGGAGGGGAGGGGAGAGGAGAGAGAGAGGGGGGGCCGCTACCGCGGCAACGAGAGAGGAGGGGGGGAGAGAGAGAGGGGGGGCACGGCAACGAGAGAGAGGGGGACGGAGAGAGAGAGAAGGGGGGGGAGAGAGAGAGAAGGGGGGGGGAGGGGGGGAGAGAGAGAGGAGGGGGGCACGGCAGCGAGAGAGAGGGGGAGGGAGAGAGAGAGGGGGGGGCCGCTACTACGGCAGCGAGAGAGAAGGGGGGAGAGAGAGAGAAGGGGGTGGGAGAGGAGGGGGCGGCAGAGAGAGAAGGGGAGGGGGGGCCGCTGCCGCGGCAGCGAGAGAGGAGGGGGGAGAGAGAAGGCGGGGCGCGGCAGCGAGAGAGAGGGGGAGGGAGAGAGAGAGAGGGGGGGCCGCTGCGGCGGCAGCGAGAGAGAAGGGGGGGAGAGAGAGAGAAGGGGGGGAGGCGCAGCGAGAGAGAGGGGGGGAGAGAGAGAGAGGGGGGCCCGCTGCCGTGGTAGCGAAAGAGAGGGAGGGGGGAGAGAGAGAGAGAGAGGGAGAGAGAGAGAGAGAGGGGCGGAGGCCGCTGCCGCAGCAGCGAGAGGGAGAGAGGGGGGGAGAGAGAGAGAGGGGAGGGGAGAGAGAGAGAGGGGGGAGGCCACGGCAAGTGAGAGAGAGAGTGGGGAGCACAAGTGAGAGAGAGGGAAAAGGTGAGGAGAGAGTGGGAGAGAGAGAGAGAGAGGGGAAATGAAGAGGAGGGGAGAGAGTAGACTAAGATGAGAGGAAACATAGACTAGAGCGGAGAGGAAAGAGAGAGAGAGAAGAGAGAGAGATGGACGAGAGATGAAAATTTAGAGAGGGAGGACACAAAAGAAAGTACCATCGAGATAGAAAATCTTACCAATGAAGAGGAGAAATGAATGGGCGACGATCGAGAAAAGATAAAGGAGAGATGTTTTGATGGAAGAATTTGGGAGCTACGATCAATGAGGCATATGAGAGGAGATTGGTGTGTGATTTAGTCGAAACTTAAACAAACAAGACTATAAACCTTGGTGTTTGATGAAAATTTAGAGAGGAAGGGCACAAGAGAAAGTACGATCGAGATAGAAAATCTTACCAATGAGGAGAAAAAATGAGTGGGCGACGATCAAGAAGAGATAAAGGAGAGATGTTTTGATGGAAGAATTTGGGAGCTACGATCAATGAGGCATATTAGAGGAGATTGGTGTGTGATTTAGTCGAAACCTAAACAAACAAAACTATAAACCTTGGTGTTTGAAAAGAGAAACGTGTGGAAACTAGAATTTCAAATTTCCCGCCTTTTTTAAAACTATGAATCCTTGTGTTTGAAAAGATAAACGTGTGAAAACTTGAAAATTGTGATAAAAGACAACCTTGTCTTTCAAAAGACAAACACGCGGATGTGAAAAGACAAATGTATGCTAAAAGCAAAACTTGTACAAACTTGAATTTTAAATTTTTCTTTGTTTTTGAATTTAAAATGAGTTTCACTTTCATTTTCAATTTACTAGTTTAATTTAGACTATAATGCATTTTGTTTTGGAATATAAAAAGTATAATTTTAATTTTATTACATTTTAAATTAAAATTTTAAAAGTAGTTTAACTTACATTCGTTATTATTACTTTAATTTATTTCTTCTTAGGGAGAATTAATATATTCTTCTAGGTAAATATTAAAATTTTAATTTTAAGTCTTATTTTCTTTATTTTACGTTATTTTTTCATAAACTTTAAGTTAAACTACTTTATAGTTTTTATTATTTAAATTCAAATTTATTAAGATTTTAACTTCTTATTAATGTGAATGTTCAATTCTTATGAGTTGTAAGTAAATTAGTTTTTGAAAATATAAATTTTATCTTTTTTAAAATGAGAAGGGGGAGGGAGAGAGAGAGAAGGGGGGGGGGCCGCTGCCGCGGCAGCGAGAGAGAAGGGGGGAGAGAGAAGGGGGGGGAGAGAGAGAGAAAGGGGTGGGAGGATGGGAGTGGGAGAGGGAGTGGGAATGGGGAAGGTGAAAGAATGGGCGTGGGCATGGGAGTGAGAATGGGGGAGGTGGGGTGGGAGGATGGGGGCAGCAGCGAGAGAGAAGGGGGGGGAGAGAGAGAGAAGGGGGGGGAGAGAGAGAAAGGGGTGTGAGTTTAAAAAAGATAAAATATAAATTTTATCTTTTTTAAACTCACAACCTTAGTGTATTAAAAAGAATAATGGAAAATAGATTATTTTTTGCTTTTAATTCGCAACCTAAGGATATTAAAAAGAACAATGGAAAAGAAATTATTTCTTGCTTTTCTTCGCTTCGACGATTGGTGTAGTCTAGATTAGCATAGATTAGTTTGTCCTTAGAGGAGAGAACTCCAAAAAAACCAATCAAAGCCATGCTCAAAATTTCCCGACTAGTTCCTAATCGGAGTCAGTCCATTCGTTCACATTCGATTTCACAGTCACAACAACCCTACCATTTAAGCAACGATTAAGGTTTTTAAACTTTCAAGATGATTGAAAGTTGTATCAGTGGACATGACAGATTACAGTTGTGGAAGTTGACAGAGCATTTTACACTTATATCAGTTGCGGGAGTTGACAGAGCATTTTGCACTTATATATGACAGACTTCAAATTTGTATTCAGAGATCATTGTAAATCCTTATTTTTTTTCACATTTATGCTCTAAGCCTTGTAAAGCCTTTTAGGCTATTCCCAAAGCATTTATGCTCTAAGCCTTGTAAAGCCTTTTAGGCTATTCCCAAAGCATGAAATTAATACTTTTATGATTGGGAAGAATAAAAACTTGAGGTGTATTAATGGGACTCATTGTACTTTTGATTTTTCAAAGTAATTGTAGTTTGTCAAAGTACTTAAAATTTGTGTTGTGCTTGAATACAGGATGGATCTTGAGGCTACAGCATTTGTCAATGGTATGACACTGAAATACAATGGAAGAATTTATGCCCCAAAGGACTTCACAAACTGAACAGTTGTTGACACAACAAAGAAAGCATGGTTCTTGGTCTTAAGTAAAGGAAATCTCATTCTAGTGATGACAAAGAGAGAGTTGGAGAAAGATGAGTGGGCATCAAATGTATCTTTCTCAAAGAGCAATTTGATTCAAGGGGGCACCTTAGTAGGAATAAAAATTGAAAAAGACAGCAGTACAATGATGATTTACACAAAGTCAAGAATGAGCAACAGATCGTTTCTTCTTTCTAAGAAAGATGCAATGCACTTTGTGATGCCGCCGCCAAAAGCATCTAGATTTCCTGAATTGGTTCTTGCATTGGAGATCCTTCAACATGTGTGGGAGGAATTTCCCATTGAGGAAGTAAGAAAAATGCAGTCAAAGATTATCCTTGAATACTTTCAGGGTGTCATCGAACAAGGTTCAACTTCATTGGAGGGACCTAAGGTGCAAGAATCCACACATGAGAAAGGAAGTGATGAGACACACCATGTAGACCTGGTTCATGGTAATACAAATGAGAGAGGAAGTGGAGTGGATGAGACAGAACACATTGTAGCAATGGATGAGGGTCTTGTACACGTGGATGCTTACAAGGGATCTACATCTGAGACAGGAATTGAATTGGTGGAAACCGGACATGCACATGCATCTCAGACAAAAATTGAATTGAGTGAGACACGACATGCATCAGATAAGATAGGACATGCACACACATCTCTTGTTCATGGTATTACTCACTTAGATGGTGTAACTCATGAAGTTGATGGAATAATAGAACAAGTGAAGCCCTTAAGTATACCTGAAGTTGAGGCAATAGAAGAAGAAGTAGGGCGATCCAAAGCAGTTCACATTGAGCCCCTAAAAAATAAACCTCAACGTCAAATGCAAAAGGCAAGTACGTCACGAGCTACAGTTCCAAGTCCTATAACTGGAAAAAGAGGTCGTTCATATACAAAGAAAGGGCAAAGAAGAGAAGAGGAAGAACATGAAGAGGATGCGGAGGGTGAGTCAGATCTAGAAGCAGAAATGTTATCAATGAAAAACCTAAATCTTCGCTTGAATGAGGCTGTGACAGATGAGGATCCAGGATATATATGGGGCCAGAAGACTCAAGTTATACATGCTTCAACAGTGGTCAAAGCAAGTGTCTTCACCAATAGCAGGACCTTAGATACAGCCTATGCTGAAAAGATTTTTCAGGCTTTGATTGATGGAAAAAAACCAGTTGTTTCTAATTTGGTACTCCGTCCAAGAACATTTTGGCCAGTCATGGGAGATTATAGTCAATCCATCAATTTCTCTCAACCTATAGATTTTGAGATGCAATTCACTAAGTTCCTCGGAAAACAAGTTCCCTCACTTCAAGAAGGACAGAGTTCAGTGAATGATCCAGAACGACATATAAGGGATGCCAAGAGAAATTTCTTAGCTCATTGTACATTTGAGGCAATAGATGGTCAGCACTATGCCTATGCTTGTAATGAGCGCTCTAGAGATGCATACAAGAAAGGAGAAATTACTTATCAAACCTTCGTGAGTGTGCCTCAATTTCACTACTATTCTGCATGCATTTGTATCTTCAAGAACGAGAAAAAATATTTGATTGAGTCGGAAAGACTTAATCATGACATTTATGCACTACGAAAAATCACCTCCACTTCAGAGATGTTGCTCAAAGCTAGGACTATATGGAAAACTTTTAATTCTCCTTTGACCACTCTCAAAAGAACTGCAACTAAAGTGGAAGCGGATAATCTTGTTGACTTCTACACATGCTTGAGTGCCATTGTACCAAGGGGAAAGCAGGAAAGAGCAGAGGTGATTACAAGCTTCAAGACAGTAAGGGATAGGTATCAAGACTACACAAGCATACTTTTCCGTAGTGATGAAGTTTTTCATCAGATCAAAGACGTGTGTCTTGCATGTGAGAAAGGAGATGTCACATATGAGGCTCCATCATTGATTAAAGAGAAGGCAAAGAAGATTGAGAAAAAAGAGATGACAGCTCGGATGTGGAGGCCTTTAAGAAACCTACCAGACAAATACGCACGTCTTGCTGCACAAAAATTAATGTCCAAAGAATGGTTTTTTGGCAAAAAGGATAAAGATCATTGCATGGAAGATTGCATCATCCAACAGGTCAAGCGTGATGCAGTAAAGAGTGCAATTGAATATTTATTGGGAGAAAAAAATATTCCAATTAGCCAATGTAAAATTGATCATAACATTGTGAGGCAGATGGCATCAGCTTTACCGTCAGCTAAACAGAAGGCTTGGGCGCATAAATGGGTGAAGGTAGAAGATGATGGCTCTGAAATTACTCCCTCTATGAGAAGTGACATTCCGGAAAATGTGTATGCATATGCACAAAAAATCATCAATAAGCACACTCTCAGAAAAGAAAAAACTTTGAACAAGGGCTTTTATTTCATACATGAAATCATTTCAGAGTCTGGAAAGAGTGTTGAGTGCAAGGGAGTTTCATTGAATGACTTTTTGTCCGACGACACTGCTTGGGAGAGACCTCAGCTTTTCTTTGTCTATGAAATATCACCGGATGACATTCGTCAACTCCTTGACAGAATATTACATACCACCATTGGTAGAGTGGGACAATGTAATATAGTCATATTTGCTGATAAAGATGACAAGGAACAAATGTTTGCTACCCTAGAAAAACAATATGGCAATGAGCTTAAGATTTACAATGGTATATACTCAAGAAAAAGGGACAAGAGAGAATGCGGTCTCAAGATACAGAGTCTAGAAACCTTTTTCTTGTGCATGAAGAGCCCTTACAATGATCACTCCTTACAAAACAATATAAGAGGGAATGCAAAGAGATTGCAACTACTGCTGGAAGAGCATGAAGCTCCAAGTCCCCTCCATCGCAACGCAAATCACTATGAAAGCCTAGCAAAAAGTGCTAATCTTTTAATTAGTATGATGGAATTTTTGCTACCGTCCGGATGGGAAGTCACATTGTGTCGAATGGGACATCTGTTTGAAGCTCTTATCAGAAAAGGACACAATGTAAATATTATTGAGAGCCTTGCTTGCTTGGAATACCTTGATACCATGGCTTCTCTCACAATAAAGTTTGATAAGAAAGGTCCGATCTCACATGAAGAGGATGACATAGAGATGATCATGTATGATGAGAGCAAGAAAGATGATGAAAATGATCAAAGCTCTGGATATAATAGTGAGGACACCAGCGATAGCAAGGAAGCAGAAGAAGATGGATATGACACTGACCTTGCCTCTGAAGGTTACATAAAAAGACCACGAAGATATGTAGAGGTATGAAAACTTATGTTTAATTTTCTTTATTCATTTAAAGGTCTTTTTAAATTTATAATTAATTTAAAATTTTGAATGTCATAATTATTTTATCCTTTTATAGGAGAAGGGAGAGGAGGAGGATGAGGAGGACATAGCTGGAGTAGAGAATATAGAAAGCTCATCTCAAGAAAGCAAAGCTGCTTTGGCTATCCATCGGATGACTCTAGAAAATAATCATACATTGCAGCAAATGGAGAAGTCATTTCAAGTTAGGTTTCAAGTTCGAGAACAACCTCTTACTTTTATATTCGATGAAGAGGACATTTCAATTCTCATAAACTTCAAGAAAGAGGTGAATGACAAGGTCATAATAGCCATCCTCAAGTTTGACACAAACTTTTTACTGACTTTATGCTTTTGTATTTCCATTGGATCAAATGAACTAATATTCTTTTCTTTTTATTGCAGTATGGTTTTACAACAGCTTCCTCTATATATACAAAGATGTGCATATATGGTCGATCCTCTTGTTTCTAGTGTACTGAACACCGGGGATGCTCTGCAATGCTCCTCCCAAAACTGTTGTATGAAGGACCTAGTGGAATCATCCAACAATCGATTGCTGTGAGGTGCATGACCACTCGAAGCCCAAAGACCATCAGTCTCACTATCCTCTAGACTCTGCCTCCTAATCATGCCTGCTCGCAATGTGCGTGGTGCAATCTGAAGAAGACATGCAGCGGTACGCACATGGCCTATCATATGAGGTCTACTAATGGCAGCCACAATAGCACGACGTGCTGCCAAGGCATCACTAGAGTTCCTATGCTTAATAGAAGCATAGGAATGTTGCACACTGCTAAGGACCTTGCTACATACAACCCTATCTCTACATGCACCAAGACCAGCAAGCCTCCTACACTCTACCAAGTCAGGGTGATCAATCAGGGATGTGAGAAGAGAAGACTACGATGCTAGTGTGAGGTCACAAAAAAAAGACTGCACAATCTTGCTAGTATGACGACGGATAGTGGACTTCGGCAAGTCACATCGTGAAGCAACACTGCTGCTGCAAGGTGGGGCAAGGGGATCAATGGGAGATGGTAGGGTGGAGGGGGGAAGGGAGGCGCCAAGGGGAACGAGGGGAGGGGGAGGGGGAGGGGGGAGGGTGGAGGGGGAAGAGGTAGAGGTGGAGGCACCAAGGGGAACGGGGGGAGGGGGAAGAGGTAGGGGAGGGCGGAGGCTAGAGGTAGGGGAGCGAATGAGGATGGGGGGACAATGGAGGTGGGGGTGGGGGTGGGGGTGGAGGTGGAGGTGGAGGTGGGATGTAGAGGTGGAGGTGGATCGGTGGTGGCAGCGCGAGCTCTAGCTCTAGAGGCTCTCTTGCGCTCACGAGCCTTCCGCTTGCACTCCTCATCAATGAGATTTGGGGGGGGGTTCCTACATCTTTCACGTCTACTAGCTCTACGGCTTTGAGAACCCATTCTCAATGAAAGTAGAATGGAAGGTGTGACAAAGTGATGAGGAGGCAAGAATGGCTAGGAATGGGTGAAATGAACCAAAACGTGGTGTCTTATAGAGAGCCTAACCTCATCCACTAAATTGCTCTTCATTATTATTGGTGGAGAAGGTGCTAAGATTGAAAGTAATTGGCTAGAATCCAACGTTAATTTCGAATATTTGCATCGTTTGATTTTAACCTTGATTGAGGTATGATATGCCTAGGTCAAATACCTCGATCGAGGTATTCAATGCCTCACATAGGTATAAACCTCGATTGAGGTACATATCCCACGGTCATATACCTCGATCGAGGTATTCTATGCCTCACGCAGGTCATAAACCTCGATCAAGGTATTCTATGCCTCGCACATCACGGTCAGAAACCTCGATCGAGGTATTCTATGCCTTGCACACATCGTGATGTGTATACATGTGGCTGATGTGGCACCATGCATGGTCATGATGTGGCAATATGGTGTGGAATATATGAGTCTCTTCCATGACGTGGAAATGTGATGTGGCAGGATGAGTTGGCATTCATGAGGTGGAGGGATTGGTAATATGGCAAGGTTGACGGGGTATGCCATGGTGGCAAGGTGTGATGACATGGCTCCAAGAGTTCCTATGATGTGGAATGATGAGGTGGCACATGTGGCTGATGTGGTAGCACGTGTGGCAATGTAAGGTGACATGGCAAGGAGTGATGTCACATCTCCTTCATGACATGGCACCATGCGGTCTAACAACGTGGCATGGTTGCAAGGCAAAACTAGATGACTCAGCCTTCCACATGGGTAGCATGAACACTCCAAAGGATTGCCACTAGGGTCATTGATGCTCCTAGCCTACCTCACCAAGCCTACCTTGTCTTGGTATTAGGCTTGGGTGGCCCTTTTTCCCCCACAAAAGGGAGATTTCAATCTTGGAGGCCATATTGTATGTTTTCCTTACTCGAATTTAACCAAAATTTTTTCCTCTTATTCATCATGCAGAGGACTACAAATATTGACATTTTTGAAATGTTTGGCCATGTTTGAGAATTACTAGATTTTTTTTTAATATTCTTTGTTGATCCTTAGAGGAGTAAAAGTAAAAATTAAAGTTCAATCTTCCTAAATCTAACCGTTGGATTTGGGATTTGATGATTCAACCACACACCCTTATGTGCCTACTAACCTTCCACCGAATTGGATTTGCTTAATTATTCAAAATACTAAAAAAATGTGGTGTGCTACTAAAATGCATGTATTTTATGACTTTATTTATTATAAATAATTATTTATAATTACATAAATCATTCAAAAATATACCAATAAATCAAGTTAAGCTCTACATAATGTAAAGAGAACACTTACAAAGTTTCAATAACATTTAATCTAAAATGAGTGAGAATTTTAGAATTTAATATGACACTCTCTGTTCGTGACAAAGGTGTGACCACCCTGGAACCATGCCGTGTGACACAAAGAAATTTTTTGTGTGTGCATCGAATTTTCGATCACATATTTCATTCACAACTTTATTGTTTTTTGATTATTGGAAACAAATCTATGTTGTGGCACAGGGCATGGAGGGATCTGACCATGATGGTATGGTTGATAACATAACATCCTTATGTGATCCCTACTATGAGGTAGGCAAGAATATGAGATGGAGCATGCAATTTTTGAACATGAGAAAGAGGCACATGGTTTTCAATGATAAAGACAAGGTATACTACAATATCAAAGGACCTAAAAAGCGTGCCCATGTGCCAAGCTCTATCACTTCAAATCTGGATGATTTCAATGTACCCAATTATAGAAGTGACATCTTATCTGAAGTGGATGAGTTCATTGGTTCCGAGAAACAAAATGATTTCAGAAGCGAAGCCTTATCTGGGACACATGATGTCATCGGGATGCGAAATAGCTTGGTCCTTCCAAAATGCATATTTTTGTGTGGAATGTCGAATAAGGTCATGATGAGATTTTTGGCTTTTTTTGTATGATTCCCTTTGATTTGGACATGTTGCACTCTCAATCGCTCGCTTTAAATCATCAGAGACATTGCACTTTGACATTTTTTGCCTCCTTGGGATTTTAACATATCCAAAGTTCTTCTTCCAAAGAGTATACAAAGTATGAGAAGAAGCTACGGCATCCCCTCTTTGCCTTAAAGTGTTTTTCTTGTGCATATGCTAGCCAGTGCACAGGTTCTGGCACCACTATTCGTATGCAGATAGAGATTCTGAGAACTAAGATGAGGACACTGCAGGATGCTAAGGCACTCCCTCACTTGGTTGCGAGTCTAGATTCAGTCATTGAGGCTCTAGGTCGATTGGACACAGTTGAGGATGTTGTGGATAGCTTTTAGGCATAGGCTGAGGTAGAGATCACTGGTCATGGCTTGGATTGGAGAGCCATTCGATAGTTGTTTCAGCGTGAGTCACCTCACAGACAAGCCTTAGAGGATATGTTTTGGGATGGTCACACTGAGGCGATGCGACCACGATCAGGGCTGCCCCTGCATATTTTACGTTGTAGGCACCCGTCATAGCAGCACACATTTATCCGAGATATCTCGCTACAAATGGTGGTCAATTGCCTCACAACCGTCACATAGCCAGGTTTGCCATCATGCAGCTATACGCTGAGTTTGTGCTTGGTCATCAGGTAGACTACCTTAGTACCCGTCCAGGATTAAGAGTGGGACATGGTAGGATGGGCCGTCAGGAGCGTCAGACTCTTGGTGTTCGGCGTCGACGCGAGGCACCAAAGTTGCACACTATCCCTGCATCAACATTGCGAGCTGTTGGAGGACGGATTAGGGGGGATGTTCATTCAGTGGCATCATCCTTGCACGACATGATCTCTGCCCTATCGAGATCAGTTTTGGTTCCACCACCCCCACCTCCCACATCTATGGAGCCTCCCACATCTACACCACCTCCCACATCTACACCGCCTCAGCACGAGATGGAGACTCGAGATGCACGGATTGCAGAGTGGAGGCATTGTTGGCCGAGTCTAGGGACAAGGTTAGTTATTCTGATTATTTTGTTTATTTTTTATAGCGTGTTTTGAACTGAAGTTTTTTGGTTAATTCTCACCATGTACGCGACATGTTTGCATTGCAGGCACATCTATTGCGACAGGATATAGAGTCTCGTGTATGATTGTTGGAGGCATATTTGGAGGAGCAGAGGATTCGGACATGCATAGCGTACCATCGTGCGAAGCACTATATTTTGTAGTTGAGACATATTAGTCGTGATCCATCTCGCCATAGGGTCGACCCCAGCGTGGCCCTATACCCCGCTCCTCCTGTAGATGTGCCGACTAGGACACCCATAGACGCACACAGGCTTCCTACCGCCACTTGTGTCCTTTGCCACGAGGAGTTTGACACCATAGGGTGGTTTGGACCGTCGAGAAAAGATCGCGGGGTGAGACTTACCTATGCTCCTAATGGAATGGAAATCAAGAGTGCCAGACACTGAACAACAATCAAAAGGCCTAGACCGATCAAGACTCCCAATGTCCACACACCAAAAATACCGGCTCACCACCCTATCGTCACGTGACTAAAATGAGGAGATAGCACTAGTGGATAAGTGCTAGTTGCACCATTGCACCACATCATATGCATCCTTGAAGTGATCGGCAATGTGACACAACTGGTATCGATGCAAAGCACGCTTCACGTAAGCACCTGCACCATCATGCTCTCCCTTACCGTGCCCTGTCTCGAAGTAGCTCCATGTGATCGGAATGCCTGTCTCACGGTGCCATCTGCAAAACCAATAAAACTGTCTAGCGGATTTGAGCTGACCACCATAGCCATCTGACCAAATCCAGTGCTGCTGCCATGTGACACCATGATCCCTCAAGAAACTATCATGCAAAGTGAAGCAATGCTGCACAAAATGGGCATCATGCGATCGATCATCACTAATGTAGAAGTGATACTCTTGCACAATGACGCGTGAGTCCATGATGCTATCAATGCCATCCACATGAGCCTGTGCATGACGATAGCTAATGTGCACAAATATAGAAACCTGCAATATGGCATTGAAAAAAAATATGACTATTGAAATAATTCAATATAATGAGGCCATAAAAAAATCAATACTCAATCACACGTCACCTGTTTGGAGAAATAATACTCCGATTGGATCTCATGCTGTGGTGCAAAGGTGTAATTCTCTGCAAAGTCAACCACTGAGACAACCACCCTTGTACGAAATGTCCTCAAACATGCACGAAACTGACGATCCTCCCATTTCGCAGTGTGCGAGTGGCGTATGTAGCAGTATAGCTTCCCTCGAAAACTGTTAGTGAATACAACACGTGGTGTCTCCTTCCCCACAAGCTGCAACCTCCTCGACTGTGCACCACCATCTAATGTCAAGGTACTATACTCATATTGCTGCCAACGAACCATCTGCATGTCACAAGTATCTAGTGCAACTCGTGGCACTCTAGCAAAGTCACCACCAAAGTACACCTGCCTTCCACACAATCAAGGGAGTGGAATAAAGCATCACCATCTCGTGTACAATTTTTGGAATGAATGAAGTCGCAAGGGCTAGTAGGAGCCACTCCCCTATGACCATCAAGGGAACGGAATACGTCATACATCAATCCAAAATCCACATGGTAGCGACAACAGCATGTGTCACACTCCTGAGAGCATCGCACAAACCATGGCTTGCATCGCTCAAATGACCTCTGCCCAATCCTGAACTCCGGGTGCGCCTCTACAAACTGAGTGTACAACTCAGTCTGGGTACACTCCAAAAAACATGCACCATGCTCAATGTACACACCGCGTGACACCCTCTTCCGCAATGTCTTCTTGAACACCGGGGATGCTCTGTAATGCTCCTCCCAAAACTGTTGTATGAAGGACCTAGTGGAATCATCCAACAATTGATCGCTGCGAGGTGCATGACCTCTCGAAGCCCAAAGACCATCAGTCTCACTATCCTCTAGACTCTGCCTCCTAATCATGCCTGCTCGCAATGTGTGCGGTGCAATCTGAAGAAGACGTGCAGCGGTACGCACATGGCCTATCATATGAGGTCTACTAATGGTAGCCACAATAGCACGACGTGCTGCCAAGGCATCACTAGAGTTCCTATGCTTAATAGAAGCATAGGAACATCGAACACTGCTAAGGACCTCGCTACATACAACCCTATCTCTATGTGCACCAAGACCAGCAAGCCTCCTACACTCTACAAGTCAGGGTGATCAATCAGGGACATGAGAAGAGAAGACTACGAAGCTGGTGTGAGGTCACAAAAAAAGGACTGCACAATCTTGCTAGTACGACGATGGATAGTGGACTTCGGCAAGTCACGTCGTGAAGCAACACTGTTGCTGCAAGGTGGGGCAAGGGGATCAATGGGAGATGGTAGGGTGGAGGGGGGAAGGGAGGCGCCAAGGGGAACAGGGGGAGGGGGAGGGGGAGGGGGAGGGGGGAGGGTGGAGGGGGAAGAGGTAGAGGTGGAGGCACCAAGGGGAATGGGGGGAGGGGGAAGAGGTAGGGGAAGGGCTGAGGCTAGAGGTAGGGGAGCGGATGAGGATGGGGGGACAATGGAGGTGGGGGTGGGGGTGGGGGTGGAGGTGGAGGTGGAGGTGGGATGTAGAGGTGGAGATGGATCGGTGGTGGCAGCGTGAGCCTCGGGGGGGTCACTCATCATATGTAACCCTATCACGTGAGTTCGACAGAAGGATATTTTTTATTCCTAAAATTTACAGAAATAAATATACATAAGGGACTATTTAAAATATTTTTGGAAAAAATTTACAGATTTGTATAGAAAAGGGGTACATTTTATTAATGAAAAAATTTATAGATAAGGGATTTTAAATATAGGCCTTGAACGCACGTGATATAGAGGGTTTATACATAGTGACCCCCCTGAGGCATGAGCTCTAGCTCTAGAGGCTCTCTTGCGCTCACAAGCCTTCCGCTTGCGCTCCTGGTCAATGAGATTTGGGGGGGGGTTCCTACATCTTTCACGTCTACTAGCTCTACGGCTTTGAGAACCCATTCTCAATGAAAGCAGGATGGAAGGTGTGACAAAGTGATGAGGAGGCAAGAATGGGTGAAATGAACCAAAACGTGGTGTCTTATAGAGAGCCTAACCTCATCCACTAGATTGCTCTTAGATTGCTCTTCATTATTATTGGTGGAGAAGGTGCTAAGATTGAAAGTAATTGGCTGGAATCCAACGTTAATTTCGAATATTTGCATCGTTTGATTTTATTTTAGTTTTGTCCTACAAATACCTCGATCGAGGTATGATATGCCTAGGTCAAATACCTCGATCAAGGTATACAATGCCTCACGCAGGTATAAACCTCGATCGAGGTACATATCCCATGGTCATATACCTCGATCGAGGTATTCTATGCCTCACGCAGGTCATAAACCTCGATCGAGGTATTCTATGCCTTGCACATTGCGGTCAGAAACCTCGATCGAGGTATTCTATGCCTTGCGCACATCGTGATGTGTATACATGTGGCTGATGTGGCACCATACATGGTCATGATGTGGCAATATGGTGTGGAATATATGAGTCTCTTCCATGACATGGAAATGTGATGTGGCAGGATGAGTTGGCATTCATGAGGTGGTAGATTGACATGGCAAATTGAGGTGGAGGGATTGGTGACGTGTCAAGGTTGACGGGGTATGCCATGGTGGCAAGGTGTGATGACATGGCTCCAAGAGTTCCTATGATGTGGAATGATGAGGTGGCACATGTGGCTGATGTGGCAACACGTGTGGCAATGTAAGGTGACATGGCAAGTGATGTCACATCTCCTTGATGACATGGCACCACGTGGTCTAACAACGTGTCATGGTTGCAAGGCAAAACTAGATGACTGAGCCTTCCACATGGGCAGCATGAAAACTCCAAAGGATTGCCACTAGGGTCAGTGATGCTCCTATCCTACCTCACCAAGCCTAATACCAAGCCTACCTTGTCTTGGTATTAGGCTTGGGTGGCCCTTTTTCCCCCACAAAAGGGAGATTTCACTCTTGGAGGCCATATCGTATGTCTCCCTTACTCGAATTTAACCAAAAATTTTTCCTCTTATTCATCATGCGGAGAACTAAAAATATTGAAATTTTTGAAATGTTTGGTCATGTTTGAGAATTACTAGATTTATTTTTAATATTCTTTGTTGATCCTCAGAGGAGTAAAAGTAAAAATTAAACTTTAATCTTCCTAAATCTAACCATTGGATTTGGGATTTGATGATTCAACCACACACCCTTATGTGCCTACTAACCTCCACTGAATTGGATTTGCTTAATTAATCAAAATACTAAAAAAATGTGGTGTGCTACTAAAATGCATGTATTTTATGACATTATTTATTATAAATAATTATTTATAATTACATAAATCATTCAAAAAATTATCAATAAATCAAGTTAAGCTATACATAATGTAAAGAGACCACTTACAAAGTTTCAATAACATTTAATCTAAAAGGAGAGAATTTTAGAATTTAATATGACACTCTCTGTTCGTGACAAAGGTGTGACCACCCTGGAACCATGCCGTGTGACACAAAGAAATTTTTTGTGTGTGCATCGAATTTTTGATCACACTATACGATTGTGTGCACAATAGCAAGTGTGATGTTGTGTCTGAAGACTTCAAAGACTAGATCCATAGGGAAGTAGGTGAGATTTGCATTTTTATGTGCTAAAAAGCTTGTTTTTCCACCTCCTAAGGATTGGGGAGTGAACAAAAAGTGGACACCCTTAGCTTGCTACTTCCCCAAAACATATCCGATGGTGACAATACTTTGCACGCACCTCAACGTAGTTGAAATGGACTTGCGTACAAAGTGGATCCCCCATCCGATAAGTACTTGTTTGAATAACACACCTAGGGCCGTGTTTTTATATGGTTGTGCATGACACTAAGGCAAAAGCGGTGTTTTATGCTTGATTGAGAATACAAAGCATATTCGATGGGCACAATACTTTGTACACACCTTCAACTAGGTGGAATTGACTTACATGCAAAGTGGCATTCCCATCGCATAAGTACTTGATCGGATAACACACCTAGCAAGGTGTTTTTTTACGGATGTGCATGACACTAAGGCAAAAATGGTATTTAATGCTCGATCAACCATGCAAGGCATATCCGATGGTGACAATACTTTGCACGCATCTCAACCTAGTTGAAACAGACTTGCGTGCAAAGTGGAGCCCCCATCCGATAAGTACTTGTTTCAATAACACACCTAGGACCGTGTTCTTTTATGATTGTGCATGACACTAAGGCAAAAACGGTGTTTTATGCTTGATCAACAATGCAAAGCATATCCGATGGGCACAATACTTTGCACACACCTTCAACTAGGTGGAATTGACTTACATGCAAAGTGGTATTCCCATCGCATAAGTACTTGATCGGATAACACATCTAGCAGCGTATTTTTTTACGAATGTGCATGACACTAAGGCAAAAATGGTATTTAATGCTCGATCGACCATGCAAAGCACCTTCAACTAGGTGGAAATCACTTACATGCAAAGTGGCACACCCATCCCATAAGTACTTGATCGGATAACATACCTAGCATCGTGTTTTTTTACGGATGTGCATGACACTAGAGCAAAAATAGTATTTAATGCTCGATCGACCATGCAAAGGATAACTTGGTGTGTCCATATGATGAGTACTTGATCGGATAACTTCTCCCACCAATAAATTAAGTACTAATTAAAAATTATAATAAATGAGTAGATTATTAAAAAGAGACTAATATTTATGTAATTGTTGCTACTACAAGCTTGCTTGCGAAGGACTCTCACAAAGGAGATGGCTATAGATTTTGTTCCAGGGATGGGTGTGATTTTATGTAGCAAAAGAGAAGTAATTGCATTTGCTACAATCCATGATAGTGATCCCAATTCAGCTCGCCACTTTCGAAGACTTGGTGAAGATAAGGTGGCAGTTACTGTATCAAAGATTCTTAGCGCACATGTTGAGCTAAAGTATAAATGTGGAGATATGGAAACACTTGGAGATGTTATGCCCTACAATACATCCAACAAATCATTTATAGCATGGGACAAAGATGAGACTTATGCAACAGACATTATCAAGAATACAACGTGCACCAACCTTGGATTTTACTATAGGGGACATTTTACAAATGAGATCATTTGCAAATAAGACTGTAGCAGAAGGTGAAGTATTGGGATTTGAACAAGTGGAGCAATGGTCATTTGCACAGATGAGGATTCTAAAAGTCACTGATGATGGTATGGTTCATAACATAACATCCTTAAACACTTATTTCATTAATTTTGGACTTGTCAATGTACAAATTCATTTTTACATATACTTTTGGACTAGTTTTCAGATAAAATTTAAGAAAAACCCAATCTTCAAAGCACATATAAAAACATAAAAACAAGCATTTTTTTATATATTTTTTAAGGACATGAAACTAAAATTATAAAATTTAACGCAGCCTAGATAAGTTACATGAAAAAATAAGATTCGGTTGTTGTAAACTCTCTTAATATTTAATGGTGTTTATAAACACCTTCAAAAGTTAAGCCTGAGATTTTCAAGACTACAGCCATTCAATTTGATGAATTTTCTATTTTCATGTCCTTAGCCTAAATTCAACCCATTCAAGAGCTGAGCTCATCTCTTCCTCATCGATGTAGTTAAAATTATAGAAGAGAAGTAAGGATTGATGAATTTTCTCCTGCATAACACTTTGTTTATTCCGAATGGCTTGCGCTTCCTCGGGGGAAAATCTTCCATGACGAGCCACACGCGAAGATATCTCACTTTGAAAGTCTATCAACTCTCTCCTATATGACTGCAATTTATCTATTTCAGTAGTAGCCATACTTATTTTTCTTTCCTCTTCCTTCTCTAAGCCCTTCTGACAAGCAAAGTCATCCTTCTAGTACTGGGTTAATGGAGCTGGATTTTGCTTTCTCTCCTCTCTCTTTCCTTGGTTCTCGGCAATCCATTCTTTGAGGCTGCTAATGGCTTTCTCGACAGAATCGATTACCTTAAAAAGATCCATAATGGCTGCAAGATGAAAGGAGTATGCTTGAGAAGAGGAGGTAAGGCTGCGGGCAAGATGGAAGGAGCAAGCTTGAGGAGAGGAGTAAGGTAAGAAGAGTAAAGTGGAAGAAGTGTGGAGAAGAGTAAGGTAAGAAGAGTAAAGTGGAAGAAGTTTTTACTGCGGGTGAGATATAGAAGACGAACGAGGTGAGGAAGGTAACGAGAGTGAGGAAAGATATAGAAGACGAACGAGGTGAGGAAGGTAACGAGAGTGAGGAAGGTAACTAGAGGAGGTAAGGCAAGATGAAAGGAGTATGCTTGAGAAGAGGAGGCAAGGCTGCGGGCAAGATGGAAGGAGCAAGCTTGAGGAGAGGAAGGAGCAAGCTTGAGGAGAGGAGTAAGGTAAGAAGAGCAAAGTGGAAGAAGTGTCTGCTGCGGGTGAGATGCTGCAGGTGAGATATAGAAGATGAACGACTACTAGGGAATTTATAGAACTACAGATGCAAGACCGTAATGCGAGATGACTAGATGCAAGACCGTAATGCGAGACATTATAAAATAAAATGATGGGATGCAAGACCGTAATGGGAGACATTTGAGACATGTGAGATAGTGATAGTACATTGAAATCTATAAAATAAAATGATGGAACACAAGAATGATATAATTAATAGAATCTCATCATGAGATATTCTTTTAATATAATATAAGTTAGTAATTATTAGAACCTCATCATGAGATATTCTTTTAATATAATATAAGTTAGACTTGCTGTACATAATAAATGATAGATTTTGAGTACATTGAAATCTATAAAATAAAGTGATGGAACATAAGAATGATATAATTATTAGATTCTCATCATAAGATATTTATTTATTTTTTTCCGAAAAAATAGTGCTAATTATATTACTTCGAGAATAAGATACAAAAAGGTCAGCTTGTAGTTGACGGGCTGCGTTCACAAATCGGACACAGCCCTAAAAGGTGACACAATGAATCACTCTCTCACATCGGGATAAGGCGAGTGTGAATAAACAGCCATCGGGGTGGTGAGTAGCACCACCGAAGGCCCTGCGAGGTCTGCTCAAAGAAGAGGCCCTGAGTGTTCCAAGCCCGAAGGAAGCGTCTCCGCTTCTCTTGACCGGACCGGGAATCTCCCTGAATCTGGTCCCACTGGCCTCTGAGGGTATGAATAATCTCGCACCAAATATCAGTCATGACCTGGGCAGTCGATAAGGAGGTGCCACCGAGGATCTGCGCGCACCGCGAGGTCCAAATGTGCCACCCTGCTATGCTGCTGATAATCTCCTAGACTGGCTGCCTCTCCTGAACTCCTGTATCCGCCTCTGCTAGGTGCTACGGGATACCATCGAGCAGCCCCCATGTACCCTGCGTGATAAGGAAAGTGGGGTCCTGCTGGCATGCCTCGAATAAGTGATGTAGACTAGGTGCGGTGCTGCACCAACAGAACGCGCCCCACGTGATCAAGCCTAGCTCTAGTGCTGCGCGAGTGAGAATCCCGAAAGTCCACCTCCACACTTCCTGGCGCAAGTGCAGCTCCACAGGCAGTGCTTTGGTGACTCCTCAACCACATGGCAGATCTGACAGCGTCCGTCCTGGCCTATCTGTCTCAACCAGCTCCCCACCGGAAGACCTTTGTGGGCGAGAAGCCACAGGAAGTAGGAGATCTTCCGCGGCCGCCAGCTCTCCCACAAGGCCTTCCAGAAGGCCTGCAAAAAGAATCTGGAAATACCCTGTGCATACCAGCTGGGCTGCTGGGTGGGGGGGCGACTCTGCATCCTCCCAAGAACTCGACTGCCCAAAGTCGTGCTGTAGGCGAAGAAGGATGTCGGCCCCTGTCCTGTCACGACCTCTGGCCAGCTCCACTCTCTTGGGTCCCACTCAAGCTCTGACAAGGCCCGCCCCTCCCAGAGCCACAGTCGCCAAAGCTGCAGCTGATCTTGCTCAATGCTAGGGTCGGTACGCCAGACCTTCCCCAAAAGGCCTACGATCCGAACCCTCTGCCATGGGAGTAGGGGGTCGATGAGTGCATCCTCTCTCCTGAGTCGTCCATCCCCCATAACCGCGAAGAAAGAAATAGAGGAGTCGACCATACGTCCTGCGACCACCAATGGGATGCCACAGGGGGTGAACTGTCCCAGCCAACAGTCGTCACTAGGCATGAGGATCTGAGGCTCCGGTGGAACCAACCAATCAGCTGGGATCGCGCCGTCGATCTCCGTGCGTCTCGCCTGGGCTCCACGAACACCTCCAGCGACGTCTGCGAGATCAACCGTCTCCAAATATCTGTACGTGTCCCTCCAAACTCGAAGGGACCGGGCTGGCCCCCTCATCCAACCATCCCACCTGATGTGTGATCTCTCCCCCAACTGAAGGCCCTCGGTATCTCTGACCTGATCGTTCCAGATAAGCGGCTGGCGATCAATCTCCTCCTGACAGCGGGGAGGGGACTGAATGAGACTGAGGCGGAGCCGCCTCCAAACCATGAGGAGGCTACGAACGAGTGGGGAACGGGGCTGAGTAAGTGGGGCGGAAGTGAAGATCCACCTGAGGGACGGGAGCCACTCTCCACCTCGTTGCGGGACACAAGAACCGACCCCCTGCTGAAGTAGCATCTTCCACATCTGCCCCCCCGGGGTCAAACCGCGGATGACTAACTTGCCTAGCAAGGCCTGACTCTGCAGCTCTGGATCGATGACTCCTAGGCCTCCCTCAGCCTGCGGAAGAATAACTGTCTGCCAAGCAACCCTGGCTCTGGTATCTCTGAGGCCATCCTCCCCGGACCAAAGGAAGTTCCGAACCACCTAAGCTGTGCCACACTGGATCTCGAGAAACACCAACAGGAAGCCACATACCAAGCCGTGGCAAGGAGGACTTGGTTGACTACCAAGGCACGACCTGCAAGGGAAACCTTAGCAGTGCTCCAGAAAGCCAGCTTCCGTCGGATGGAATCGAGCACCGGGAGAAACTGCTGAGCTGGCGTGATGTCCAGGCCGACCTGAAAACCCAAGTATCTGGCTGTCTGTCCCCGCGGGATCCACCTGAAACCCAAAAACCTCCCCCACTGAGAACGCGCCCCGGGGTCTGTGAGGAAACCAACTGATTTGTTCCAGTTGATTTTCACACCAGCAGCCGAACAGAAGACCTCCAGGGCCAACCTCACCCTCTCCAACATCAACTCATCGTCCTGGACATACAGGGCTGTGTCATCTGCGTACTCCGAGTCCAAGAGCTCCGTGTCCTCCCGGAGGGGGAGGCGAACACCCTTGATCCCTGTAGACCTCGCCCGGAGATAGTAAGTCATAGCCTCGGCAAAGAAGAGAAACAGGTAAGGGGCAAGGGGGCATCCCTGACGCACTGATCTCTCCAAGCTAAAACGCTCTCCCATCCTGCCTCCAATGATGACTCTGCTAGAGGCTGTCCTGTACAAAGCTGAAATGCCCTGAATCCAACCTGCTGGGAAACCTAGCCGCTCCAGAGTCCCCTCCAGAAAGGACCAGTCCACCCGATCGTAGGCCTTCTCAAAGTCGAGAAGTAGGATGGCAAGGTGTGATCCACTGTGCTGAGCCCACTCTGCCACCTCTGAAAAGGTGAAGACATTGTCTAGATACTACGATCCTGAACAAAGCCTGCCTGAGTGTCGTGAATGATGTCTGGAAGTAGAGGCCAACTTTGGCGCTGATCATCTTGGCTAGGATTTTGTAGGTAGTGGTAAGGAGAGTGATCGGGCGCCTTTGACGGATCTCCTGTCTATCTCCTCCCTTCGGGATGAGGCAAATCAATCCCGAGGAGAGGCTCTCTGGCATATAACCGCTGCTGAAAATCCTCTGAAAAGCTGCTAAGAGGGGTTGATGGATCTGGTCCCAGAAGGAAGTGAAGAATGCCTGGGAGAGCCCATCCTCACCTGGGCATTTCTGTCCATCGATGGCCATCAAGGCCTCCAGCATCTCATCCGTGGTAAACGGTGCCAACAGCGTCGCCTGCATGCTAGGCTGGACCAAGGAAGGAGTGTGTCTCCACACCTCCTCGCGAGCACGACGAGTGCGAGGAGCAAGAGGCTCCTGCTGAAAAAGGGTCCTGTAGAAGTCGGTGGCCAATCCCAAGACCTCTCCCGGATCCGTGACAATGTGTCCCGACGCTGTCCTGAGACTCCGAAGCTGATCACCTGCAGCTCTCTGGCCATGTGTCCTGAAGAACTCCCTGCACATCCGGTCACCCTTCCGAGCCCAGAAGGAGAGAGAGGCGTGATAGGAAAACTCTGAGCGGCGCTGGAGTGTCTCCTCAAGAAGGGCTCTGGATCGAAGGGCCTGGATCCGAAGCTCCTCCGAGCCCGGGGATGCCTGCTGGAGCCGCTGAATGGAGGTGAGGTCTCTCCGAAGGGCTCTCTCTCTACCCCACCACTCCTGTCGAACCTGTAGGGCTGCGAGCTGGCAGATCTGGCTGGACTCCTGCAACGCCTGCGCCACCGACTCAATCAAGTCCTCGCACTCGCCCCAGACTCTGTCCCAAAGATCGCAAATACTGTTGCGCACGTCCTCCCTCGAGAAAATGGAATCGGGAATCCGACATGAGCGGGGGGGAAGGGTCTGAGCGGCCGAATCTAATGATAAGAGCACCGGCGCATGGTCGGAGAGTGTCGTCCCTGGAACTATACCGGCCTGACCGCCTCTGCTGATGGCCCAATCACTAACATAGAATCTATCCAGCCTCTCCAGGAGTCTGCCTCCTTCCCTGCGGAAACCCCACGAGAAGTCCAAGCTCCCGTGCCAACGCCGGAAGGACGGGTCTTGCCAACAGTCCCTTCCTCCTGTCGCAAAGATAAAAGAGTCCCAAGCAGACTGCTCTGCTTGAGCCATACCTGTAAACTCCGGTCCTCTTCCCTGTTGGTCTTCCAAGGTCTCCAAATTGTTGAAGTCACCTCCAACAATGCAGGAATCCATGTCTGGGAGAATCCCTGTAAGTGTCCTCCAGAAGGTGGCTCTACAAAGGTGGCTCTACAACGGAGATCTGTGGGGGCATAAATGTTGAGGATTCCAGCTCTAGAGCCCTCTAATTTCAGGCCTACCCAAAGGGCACGACCTGGAATCAACGTACCATGATCGAAAACTCCCTGGGCTAGCTGCTCTCCCACAGAAGTACAGACACCACCACTCCTCCCCAGTGCGCCGATCGAGGGCTCCCAATAAGTGTGAGAGCGACCAGTGAGGATCTTCCCACATCTACGGGAGTGAGCCGCCGAAAGCTTGTGTTCCTGAAGTAGAAGTACATCCACACGTCCTATCACTGCTGGCTGAAGTTCCTGTCTCAAAATGAGCTTCCTGGGACCACGGGTGCTAGAAGAGTGAAACCCGTTCACATTCCAGGATACGAGGTGTAGGCTCATGGTGAGGACTGGGAGGCAGCGAACAACTGTCTGCTCTCGGTCGAGGTCGAAGAAGAAGCTGACATTTCAAAGGAGAGGCGCTGGCGCTTATGGGAAGGTTTGGAGGGGGAGGCGGGGTCGTCCTGCCCGTCCTTCAACACCTTCAGCAAAGGCGATAGGCCTTTGGTACCATGAACGAAGGCTTTCTCGAGCCAGCTCGAGATCTTTGAGGTGGACATCCCGTAGAAGGCACGGAGTTTCTGAGGCGTCCAGGCTCTGACATCATGGGGGAGGGGCCAAGACGGGGGAGGCCTGAGGATCACAATCAGTCTGAATCGTTTGGCAGCGCAACGCCACCGCAGGCGCACGTCACCCTCAGACCACTGAGTCTCGAGAAGCTGCCCACCGGACGGGCCTATCCAGGAACAAATCTGAGCATGCGTCTACTCCCTGAGAGCCTCCCAAACTGAGTCGTCTGTCCAGGTCTCGGTGCCGTCACTGAGGAACGTGAAAGCAAAGCTAGGGCCATCCCTAGGGGCCAAGGCGGCTATCTTTCCATCCGCCCCTTTGCGGAGCAGAAAAATACTGATGTCGAGGCAAGCAGGGAAGGTCCCGAGGTCGGCCACATCCAAGTAGTCCCAGGGGCCAGATCTGTAAAAGTCACAGGGGAGCTCTCTCTCCTGAGGCTGAGGCCCCCATCAGAGTCTGCCACTGAGGGGCTAGCGGACGGAGAAGCCTGCACCGGTGGTGGTGGAGACTCCGGGTGTCCTATCAGCGGAGGGGGAGGGGGAGGGGGAGGAGGCTGGGGAATAGGCAGCTCAGACTCGTCAGGGGCGGCTTGCGGAGGAGAAGGAGGAGGGGGAGCGGGAACTGCCCTCGGCTGGGGAACCGACGGAGCAGCTAGCTCGGCAGGAGAACTGAAAGAGGCGGGGGGGGGAGGGATGGGGCTGCAACTGGAACTGGGGCTGAAAAGGAGGGGAAGAAGACTGAGGAGAACGGGGGGGCTGAAGCTGCGGGTCAGGAGGCAAGGGGTGCCGTTGGGGGACGGGCTGGGGCTAGAGGGGGGGAGGCTGGGGAGAGGGAGAGAGGGGGACCTGAGGCTGTGGAGGGCGGGCTACCGTCGAGGAAGATGCTCTCCCAAGTCCCTGGGGCGGCTTCCTATCGGGTCTCTAGGGTGCAGCTACAGGCGGGGTAACCTCTGCCTCCTTGCCTTTATCAGAAATCTTCTTGTTCTTTCCCTTTTTTCTTCTAACCTCAGTCCAGCCGCCAGCTAGCTCTGGTCCGGGCTCCGGCTGCCTCTGCTCCTCCTGGCATGGCTGTCCGGAGGGGGGAGGAGGGGGCGGAGTGGGGGGAGGCGGGGAGGGCCGAGAAGAGCTGGCGAAACGTGGGTAGGCAGCCGCCAGGTGTCCAAAGCCGTGACACCTCAGACACTGTCCTGGCTGTCCGGTGACTACCATGCTCTGGGTGATGCTGCCGGCACCTGTCATGATCTCGATCACTGCCAGGAGAGTCGCAGGATCCGCCACAGCCACACGGACTCGGGGGGCTCTTGCCGTAGTCACCGCATCGGCGAAGGTATCGTGCATAACCCAGCCGAAGTGGGAACCAAGGTCCCTAACAATCGGCCGCAGCTCAGCAGCAAGACCAGGAAAAACCAGCGTCACTGGATGGCGAGGTATACGAAATCGGGTATCAAAATCTGCTGCGCTGAATCCACGGTACCACGGGACTATCATGATAATCTTCCCGTCCACTGACGTGGGGGAGCCAGCAATCTCGCAGCTTTCGCACTGGAGAGTTTGAGTTAGAAGATGCCCCTTCCCATAAGGGCCACCTCCACAATATGGCCGTTCTCTAACATGAGAGTGGACTGGAGCCAGTCCCTGATGGCTGATCTGGAGGGGGAGTGTCCAATGACTCTGCCGTAGACTGATGTAAGAGCAAAGTCATTGGCCACCTCCTGAACCCGAGATGACTGCTGCTCAGTCAGGATGACGCGGTAGGCATCTGGAGAGGGAGGGACCGTCTGGGCCTCCGGTTCCAGGCAAGGAGCCGCCATACCGCCAAGACAAACTGCGAGGCTTCTGATCGATGAGGAAGAGGCTGTCACCCAAAAACGGGGGGGTAGAAGCGGGAGGGTGGAGCCTGGGTGTGGCGGGAACGGAGGTGGCGCACGAGGTGGCGGACGGGGGGTGGGGAGGAATGGAGAGGCGGAGGGGGTGGGGTGAGGCGAGTGAATGGGGGGGGGGGGCTGGGGTGAGGGCGGGCGGGGAAAAAAAAAAAAAAAACGGCGGCGGGGTGAGCGGAGTGGAGTGGAGCGAGGGGGTGGCGGGCTGGTTTGAGGCGGTAGCGGGGCGGGGGTAGCGGGACGGCGGCGGCGGGGTGAGCGGAGTGGAGTGGAGCGAGGGGTTGGCAGGCTGGTGTGAGGCGGTAGCGGGGCAGGGGTAGCGGGACGGGGTGAGGCGGTAGGGTGGTAGGGCGGTAGCGGGACAGGGGGTAGCAGTAGGGCGTAGCGGGGCGAGGGGGAGCGGCTGGGGCGGGGGGGGTTGCGGGGCGGGGGTGAGCGGAGGGGGTAGCGGAGCGGGGAAGCGGGGCGGGGTAGTGGGGCGGGATAGCGGGGGTGAGCGAAGGGGGTAGCGGGGCGGGGGTGAGCAGAGGGGGTAGCAGGGGGCGGGGGTGAGCAGAAGGGGTAGCGACAGAGGGGGAGGTAGAGGTACGGGGAGAGGGAGGGGAGCTCGCAGGAGCAGCGAAAAAGCTGTTTCAACCTTCATAAGATATTTATTGTACATAATAAATTAGACTTTCAAAAAAGTAAAACCTAATGTATTGTAATGAATAAATATCATAAAATATCCTAATGTATTGCAACATTTAACATAAGTTTTAAAAACACTATCATTAATCAATACAAACAAGATAAAAATCTTCAAGGACTCATGTTTCTTTCTACATGTTTTACAACTGAATAGAGTCTGATGAGTCCTCTTGAGGCTGTGATTCTCTAAGAGTACATTGAGTCTCTACTTGTGTGGATGGTGTACATTGAGATTCTACTTCTGGTGCAATCGGGATAGACTTAATCTCTTCCTCCTTTACAAGATGTGATGTTGTAGATGCACATTGAGTCTCCACTTCTTGTGTAGGAAGAATGCATTGAGTCTCTAATTCAAGTGTAGACTGTAATGCTTCTACTTGAGGCTGTGATACAGAAGGAGACTAAATTGTCTCTTCTTTTTCTTTGGCTCCCTTAGGTTCTTCATTGAGTCCATCATGTTGTTTCCCAATGATAGCAGTTAGATAGTGAACAGTCTTAGCCACAAAATCTTGTAGCTCGAGCTTGGTATATGCTTCTATGGAGACATGTTCAAAAATTTCATTGAGATACAACATGAAGTTGTAGGCAATTCTCCACCCACTACTAAACATGTCTTTCTGCTCCACTGCGAGGCGTGTCTGGAAATTTGGTTGGTCTTGATGCTCCCTGATTTTCATAATCGCAGAAACTAACTTGTTTGCAGACCTGTCCATCATGACATATGACAAAGTGAATTTGTGTAGTAAATAGTAAGATGCATATTCATAATGATATGATAAAAGAACACTTACCTGAACACCTCGTGAAAGCCTGTAATTGAGTTGACAAACCAACAATGGTTGTCATCAAGGTCCCATACTATCAGGCTCCAATGTGAACTACATCACCAATAAAGAGCAATAAGATTTATCACAATATTAAGTATTAATTGACATAATATTATAAATAAGAGAGTAAAAGAAAGATTGAGACCATACTTACTTCTCATAGTATGGCATAAAGACAAGTAGTATGCCATCCAAGTCTAAAGGTTGTAGAATTGAACAAACATCATCTACTGTCTTCTTGGTATCACTAAGTACAGCTGAAAGAAGAGAATCGAGCATACAGACGCGATTCTGTACTGATCTAGGAAAATGAGATATAACCGTACTGCAGCAATAAATAAACAAATGTTAGAAGCAGATTGAATCAAATGATTGAAGTATCAAGCCAAGAGATGTTCATATCAAACCTGAGGATGGCCATCATGACTTTGTCATTAGCCTCTTTCAAAGGGTCGGAGAGGATTGTAACTTCCTCGCTACCAAAAGTCAAAACACGAGGTTGCTTGCTAATGATGACCCTAACCTCAGAAGAGCTCCCCATTTCGTCCAATACAGCGGTTACATCAGGACAACTTATGGGCGTAGCAACCAATGTTTCCTCTGGATGCTCCACTACGTTATCAATAAATGCCTTATTGTAGATGACATAAATGCATATAGATGCAAGTCTGTATATGTGGACAATGAGGTTTCACCGCCTCTCAAATTAAAAATTTGAGCAAGGAGCAAAAAGCAGTTATATCCGACTCTCCATCCACAACTGTGGTCATCATTCTGCTTCGCTGCAGGGCATGTTACATACTCTATTTGATCTTCCAAGTCACCCTCCATTTGCATAAGTGCATCTATAGCACCTACCAACTTTCGAGCAGATCTACACATCAAAATAGAAAACATAAATGAATGTGCGCATTGCATAGGATGCATCTCATTGACATAATTATGACACAAGTAGGTTATACTTACTCTGACACACTGCCATGGATAGATGCTATTGAATTGACAAAGAAGCATTGCTTGGCTAAGATGTCCACAATTACCAAGCTCCAATGCAAGCTGCATTATCAATTAAGAATAATTATTATTTGATATAATCCTCCACAATGTAAGAGATAAGCTAGGTAGGGATTGATACTCACTCCTCGTGATATGCGGTAAAGATAACTCGCACCGTAGTCAAATCAATAGGTTGCAACCACTTAAAAACATCATCTATGGTCTTCTGCTTATTGCTAAGTACACTAGAAACAAGAGGATCGACCATATATGCACATCTTTGTATATATAGCGGAAGCTGTTGTAAAACCATACTGCAATAAAAAGAAAAGAATATTAGTTCATTTGATCCAATGGAAATACAAAAGCATAAAGTCAGTAAAAAGTTTGTGTCAAACCTGAGGATGGCTATTATGACCTTGTCATTGACCTCTTTCTTGAAGTTTATGAGGATTGAAATGTCCTCTTCATCGAATACAAAAGTAAGAGGTTGTTCTCGAACTTGAAACCTAACTTGAAATGACTTCTCCATTTGCTGCAATGTATGATTATTTTCTAGAGTCATCCGACGGATAGCCAGAGCAGCTTTGCTTTCTTGAGATGAGCTTTCTATATTCTCTGCTCCAGCTATGTCCTCCTCATCCTCCTCCTCTCCCTTCTCCTATAAAAGGATAAAATAATTATGAGATTCAAAATTTTAAATTAATTATAAATTTAAAAAGACCTTTAAATGAATAAAGAAAATTAAACATAAGTTTTCATACCTCTACATATCTTCGTGGTCTTTTTATGTAACCTTCAGCAGAGGCAAGGTCAGTGTCATATCCATCTTCTTCTGCTTCCTTGCTATCGCTGGTGTCCTCACTATTATATCCAGAGCTTTGATCATTTTCATCATCTTTCTTGCTCTCATCATACATGATCATCTCTATGTCATCCTCTTCATGTGAGATCGGACCTTTCTTATCAAACTTTATTATGAGAGAAGCCATGGTATCAAGGTATTCCAAGCAAGCAGGGCTCTCAATAATATTTACATTGTGTCCTTTTCTGATAAGAGCTTCAAACAGATGTCCCATTCGGCACAATGTGACTTCCCATCCGGACGGTAGCAAAAATTCCATCATACTAATTAAAAGATCAGCACTTTTTGCTAGCCTTTCATAGTGATTTGCATTGCGATGGAGGGGACTTGGATCTTCATGCTCTTCCAGCAGTAGTTGCAATCTCTTTGCATTCCCTCTTATATTGTTTTGTAAGGAGTGATCATTGTAAGGGCTCTTCATGCAGAAGGAAAAGGTTTCTAGACTCTGTATCTTGAGACCACATTCTCTCTTGTCTCTTTTTCTTGAGTATATCCCATTGTAAATCTTGAGCTCATTGCCATATTGTTTTTCTAGGGTAGCAAACATTTGTTCCTTGTCATCTTTATTAGCAAATATGACTATATTACATTGTCCCACTCTACCAATGGTGGTATGTAATATTCTATCAAGGAGTTGATAGATGTCATCCGGTGATATTTCATAGACAAAGAAAAGCTGAGGTCTCTCCCAAGCAGTGTCGTCAGACAAAAAATCATTCAATGAAACTCCCTTGCACTCAACACTCTTTCTAGACTCTAAAATGATTTCATGTATGAAATAAAAGCCCTTGTTCAAAGTTTTTTCTTTTCTGAGAGTGTGGTTATTGATGACTTTTTGTGCAAATGCATACACATTTTCCGGAATGTCACTTCTCATAGAGGGAGTAATTTCAGATCCATCATCTTCTACCTTCACCCATTTATGCGCCCAAGCCTTCTGTTTAGCTGACGGTAAAGCTGATGCCATCTGCCTCACAATGTTATGATCAATTTTACATTGGCTAATTGGAATATTTTTTTCTCCCAATAAATATTCAATTGCACTCTTTACTGCATCACGCTTGACCTGTTGGATGATGCAATCTTCCATGCAATGATCTTTATCCTTTTTGCCAAAAAACCATTCTTTGGACATTAATTTCTGTGCAGCAAGACGTGCGTATTTGTCTGGTAGGTTTCTTAAAGGCCTCCACATCCGAGCTGTCATCTCTTTTTTCTCAATCTTCTTTGCCTTCTGTTTAATCAATGATGGAGCCTCATATGTGACATCTCCTTTCTCACATGCAAGACACACGTCTTTGATCTGATGAAAAACTTCATCACTACGAAAAAGTATGCTTGTGTAGTCTTGATACCTATCCCTTACTATCTTGAAGCTTGTAATCACCTCTGCTCTTTCCTGCTTTCCCCTTGGTACAATGGCACTCAAGCATGTGTAGAAGTCAACAAGATTATCCGCTTCCACTTTAGTTGTAGTTCTTTTGAGAGTGGTCAAAGGAGAATTAAAAGTTTTCCATATGGTCCTAGCTTTGAGCAACATCTCTGAAGTGGAGGTGATTTTTCGTAGTGCATAAATGTCATGATTAAGTCTTTCTGACTCAATCAAATATTTTTTCTCGTTCTTGAAGATACAAATGGATGCAGAATAGTAGTGAAATTGAGGCACACTCGCGAAGGTTTGATAAGTAATTTCTCCTTTCTTGTATGCATCTCTAGAGCACTCATTACAAGCATAGGCATAGTGCTGACCATCTATTGCCTCAAATGTACAATGAGCTAAGAAATTTCTCTTGGCATCCCTTATATGTCATTCTGGATCATTCACTGAACTCTGTCCTTCTTGAAGTGAGGGAACTTGTTTTCCGAGGAACTTAGTGAATTGCATCTCAAAATCTATAGGTTGAGAGAAATTGATGGATTGACTATAATCTCCCATGACTGGCCAAAATGTTCTTGGACGGAGTACCAAATTAGAAACAACTGGTTTTTTTCCATCAATCAAAGCCTGAAAAATCTTTTCAGCATAGGCTGTATCTAAGGTCCTGCTATTGGTGAAGACACTTGCTTTGACCACTGTTGAAGCATGTATAACTTGAGTCTTCTGGCCCCATATATATCCTGGATCCTCATCTGTCACAGCCTCATTCAAGCGAAGATTTAGGTTCTTCATTGATAACATTTCTGCTTCTAGATCTGACTCCATTTCAAGACCCTCCGCATCCTCTTCATGTTCTCCCTCTTCTCTTCTTTGCCCTTTCTTTGTATATGAACGACCTCTTTTTCCAGTTATAGGACTTGGAACTGTAGCTCGTGAAGTACTTGCCTTTTGCATTTGACGTCGAGGTTTATTTTTTAGGGGCTCAATGTGAACTACTTTAGATTGCCCTACTTCTTCTTCTATTGCCTCAACTTCAGGTATACTTAAGGGCTTCACTTGTTCTGTTATTCCATCAACTTCATGAGTTACACCATCTAAGTGAGTAATACCATGAACAAGAGATGTGTGTGCATGTCCTGTCTTATCTGATGCATGTCGTGTTTCACTCAATTCAATTTCTATCTGAGATGCATGTGCATGTCCGGTCTCCACCAATTCAATTCCTGTCTCAGATGTAGATCCCTTGTAAGCATCCACGTGTACAAGACCCTCATCCATTGCTACAATGTGTTCTGTCTCATCCACTCCACTTCCTCTCTTATTTGTATTACCATGAACCAGGTCTACATGGCGTGTCTCATCACTTCCTTTCTCATGTGTGGATTCTTGCACCTTAGGTCCCTCCAATGAAGTTGAACCTTGTTGGATGACACCCTAAAAGTATTCAAGGATAATCTTTGACTGCATTTTTCTTGCTTCCTCAATGGGAAATTCCTCCCACACATGTTGAAGGATCTCCAATGCAAGAACCAATTCAGGAAATCTAGGTGCTTTTGGCGGCGGCATCACAAAGTGCATTGCATCTTTCTTAGAAAGAAGAAACGATCTGTTGCTCATTCTTGACTTTGTGTAAATCATCATTGTACTGCTGTCTTTTTCAATTTTTATTCCTACTAAGGTGCCCTCTTGAATCAAATTGCTCTTTGAAAAAGATACATTTGATGCCCACTCATCTTTCTCCAACTCTCTCTTTGTCATCACTAGAATGAGATTTCCTTTTCTTAAGACCAAGAACCATGCTTTCTTTGTTGTGTCAACAACTGTCCAGTTTGTGAAGTCCTTTGGGGCATAAATTCTTCCATTGTATTTCAGTGTCATACCATTGACAAATGCTGTAGCCTCAAGATCCATCCTGTATTCAAGCACAACACAAATTTTAAGTACTTTGACAAACTACAATTACTTTGAAAAATCAAAAGTACAATGAGTCCCATTAATACACCTCAAGTTTTTATTCTTCCCAATCATATAAGTATCAATTTCATGCTTTGGGAATAGCCTAAAAGGCTTTACAAGGCTTAGAGCATAAATGCTTTGGGAATAGCCTAAAAGGCTTTACAAGGCTTAGAGCATAAATGTGAAAAAAAATAAGGATTTACAATGATTTCTGAATACAAATTTGAAGTCTGTCATATATAAGTGCAAAATGCTCTGTCAACTCCCGCAACTGATATAAGTGTAAAATGCTCTGTCAACTTCCACAACTGTAATCTGTCATGTCCACTGATACAACTTTCAATCATCTTGAAAGTTTAAAAACCTTAATCGTTGCTTAAATGGTAGGGTTGTTGTGACTGTGAAACCGAATGTGAACGAATGGACTGACTCCGATTAGGAACTAGTTGGGAAATTTTGAGCATGGCTTTGATTGGTTTTTTTGGAGTTCTCTCCTCTAAGGACAAACTAATCTATGCTAATCTAGACTACACCAACCGTCGAAGCGAAGAAAAGCAAGAAATAATTTCTTTTCCATTGTTCTTTTTAATATCCTTAGGTTGCGAATTAAAAGCAAAAAATAATCTATTTTCCATTATTCTTTTTAATACACTAAGGTTGTGAGTTTAAAAAAGATAAAATTTATATTTTATCTTTTTTAAACTCACACCCCTTTCTCTCTCTCTCCCCCCCTTCTCTCCCCCCCCTTCTCTCTCGCTGCCGCCCCCATCCTCCCACCCCACCTCCCCCATTCTCACTCCCACGCCCACGTCCATTCTTTCACCTTCCCCATTCCCACTCCCTCTCCCACTCCCATCCTCCCACCCCTTTCTCTCTCTCTCCCCCCCCTTCTCTCTTGCTGCTGCGGCAGCGGCCCCCCCCCTTCTCTCTCTCTCCCTTCCCCTTCTCATTTTAAAAAAGATAAAATTTATATTTTCAAAAACTGATTTACTTACAACTCATAAGAATTGAACATTCACATTAATAAGAAGTTAAAATCTTAATAAATTTCAATTTAAATAATAAAAACTATAAAGTAATTTAACTTAAAGTTTATGAAAAAATAACGTAAAATAAAGAAAACAAGACTTAAAATTAAAAATTTAATATTTACCTAGAAGAATATATTAATTCTCCCTAAAAAGAAATAAATTAAAGTAATAATAACGAATGTAAGTTAAACTACTTTTAAAATTTTAATTTAAAATGTAATAAAATTAAAATTATACTTTTTATATTCCAAAACAAAATGCATTATAGTCTAAATTAAACTAGTAAATTGAAAATGAAAGTGAAACTCATTTTAAATTCAAAAACAAAGAAAATTTTAAAATTCAAGTTTCTACAAGTTTTGCTTTTAGCATATATTTGTCTTTTCACATCCACGCGTTTGTCTTTTGAAACACAAGGTTGTCTTTTATCACAATTTTCACATCCATGCGTTTGTCTTTTGAAACACAAGGTTGTCTTTTATCACAATTTTCACATCCATGCATTTGTCTTTTGAAACACAAGGTTGTCTTTTATCACAATTTTCAAGTTTTCACACGTTTATCTTTTCATAGTTTAAAAAAAGGCGGGAAATTTGAAATTCTAGTTTCCACACGTTTCTCTTTTCAAACACCAAGGCTTATAGTTTTGTTTGTTTAGGTTTCGACTAACACACACCAATCTCCTCTAATATGCCTCATTGATCGTAGCTCCCAAATTCTTCCATCAAAACATCTCTCCTTTATCTCTTCTTGATCGTCGCCCACTCATTTTTTCTCCTCATTGGTAAGATTTTCTATCTCGGTCGTACTTTCTCTTGTGCCCTTCCTCTCTAAATTTTCATCAAACACCAAGGTTTATAGTTTTGTTTGTTTAAGTTTCGACTAAATCACACACCAATCTCCTCTCATATGCCTCATTGATCATAGCTCCTTTATCTTTTCTCGATCATCGCCCACTCATTTCTCCTCTCCATTGGTAAGATTTTCTATCTCGATCGTACTTTCTCTTGTGTCCTCCCTCTCTAAATTTTCATCTCTCGTCAATCTCTCTCACTCTTCTCTCTCTCTCTTTCCTCTCCACTCTAGTCTACGTTTCCTCTCATCTTAGTCTACTCTCTCCCCTCCTCTTCATTTCCCCTCTCTCTCTCTCTCTCTCCCTCTGTCCTCACCTTTTCCCTCTCTCTCACTTGCGCTCCCCACTCTCTCTCTCACTTGCCGCGGCCTCCCCCCTCTCTCTCTCTCCCCCCCTCTCTCCCTCTCGTTGCCGCGGCAGCGGCCTCCCCCTCTCTCTCTCTCTCCCCCCCTCCCTCTCTTTCGCTGCCGCAGCAGTGGCCCCCCCTCTCTCTCTCTCTCTCTCCCTCTCTCTCCTTGCGCCTTCCCCCTTCTCTCTCTCTCCCCCCCCTTGTCTCTCGCTGCCGCGGCAGCGGCCCCCCCTCTCTCTCTCTCCCTCCCCCTCTCTCTCGCTATCGCGGCAGTGGCCCCCCCTTCTCTCTCTGCCGCCCCCCTCCTCCTCAAGGGGGTCACTATGTATAAACCCTCTATACCACGTGCGTTCAAGGCCTATTTCTAAATTCCCTTATCTGTAAAATTTTCATTAATAAAATGTACCCCTTTTCTATACAAATCTGTAAAATTTTCCCAAAACCATTTTAAAAAGTCCCTTATGTATATTTATTTCTGTAAATTTTAGAAATAAAAAATATCCTTCTGTTGAACTCACGTGATAGGGTTACATATGATGAGTGACCCCCCCCAGCCCTCCTCTCCCACCCCCTTCTCTCTCTCTCCCCCCCTTCTCTCTCGGCGTGGCAGCGGCCCCCCCTTCTTTCTCTCTCCCTCCCCCTCTCTCTCGTTGCCATGCCCCCCCCCTCTCTCTCCCCCCCCTCCTCTCTCACTGCTACGGTAGCGGCCCCCCCTCTCTCTCTCCTCTCCCCTCCCCCCCTCCCTCTCCCCCCCCTCTCTCCACTGCCGCGGCAGCGGCCTCCCCCCTTGTCTCTCTCTCCCCCCCTCCTCTCTCGTTGCCCCCCCCTCCTCTCTCACTGCCGCGGCAGTGGCCCCCCCCTCCTCTCTCTCTCTCCCTCCCCCTCTCTCTCGCTCTCGCATCCCCCCCCTCTCTCTCCCCCCCTCCTCTCTCTCGCTGCCGCGGCAGCGGCCCCCCTCTCTCTCTCCCCTCCCCTCCCCTCCCTCTCCCCCCTCTCTCTCTCTCTCCCCCCCTCTCTCTCGTTGCCCCCCCTTATCTCTCTCCCCCCCCTCCTCTCTCGCCGCTGCGGCAGTGGCCCCCCCCCTCTCTCTTCCCTGTCTCCCCCCCAGCGGCCCCCCCCTCCTCTCTCTCTCTCCCTCCCCCTCTCTCTCGCTCTCGCATCCCCCCCTTCTCTCTCTCCCCCCCCCTCCTCTCTCGCTGCCGCGGCAGCGGCCCCCCCTCTCTCTCTCCCCTCCCCTCCCCTCCCTCTCCCCCTCTCTCTCTCTCCCCCCGTCTCTCTCGCTGCCCCCCCTTATCTCTCTCCCCCCCTCCTCTCTCGCTGCCGCGGCAGCGGCCCCCCCTCTCTCTTCCCTCTCCCCCCCCAGCAGCCCCCCCCTCCTCTCTCTCTCTCCCTCCCCCCTCTCTCTCGCTCTCGCATCCCCCCCCTTCTCTCTCTCCCCCCTCCTCTCTCGCTGCCGCGGCAGCGGCCCCCCCTCTCTCTCTCCCCTCCCCTCCCCTCCCTCTCCCCCCCTCTCTCTCGCTGCCCCCCTTATCTCTCTCCCCCCCCCTCCTCTCTTGCTGCCGTGGCAGCGGCCCCCCCTCTCTCTTCCCTCTCCCCCCCCCTTCCCTTTCCCCCCCCCCTCTCTCGCTGTCGCGGTAGCGGCTCCCCCCTCTCTCTCTCCCTTCCCCTCCACTCCCCTCCTTCTCCCCCCTCTCTCTCTCTCCCTCCCCTCTCTCTTGCTGCCCCCCTTCTCTCTCTCCCCCCCCTCCCTCTCTCGCTGCCGCGGCAGCGGCCCCCCCCCTCTCTCTCTCTCCCTCCCCTCTCTCTCGCTACCCCCCCTTCTCTCTCTCCCTCCTCCTCTCTCGCTGTCGCGGCAGCGGCCCCCTCTCTCTCTCTCTCCCTCCCCTCTCTCTCGCGCCCCCCTCTCTCTCTCCCCCCTATTCCTCTCTCGCTCCCGCGGCAGCCCCCCCCCTCCTCTCTCTCCCCCTCCCCCTCCTCCCTCTCCCCCCCTCTCTCCGCTGCCGCGACAGTGTGTCACGGCCTCCCCCCCCTCTCTCTCTCCCCCCTCTCTCACGCTGCCGCGCCTCCCCTTCTCTCTCTCCCCCCCCTCTCCTCTCTCGCTGCCGCGGCAGTGACCCCCCCCTTCTCTCTCTCTCCCCCCCTCCTCTCTTGCTGCTGCCGCAGCTGCCCCCCCCTCTCTCTGTCTCCCTCCCCCTCTCTCTCGCTGCCGCGGCCCCTCCCCTTCTCTCTCCCCCCCCTCCTCTCTCGCTTTCGCGGTAGCGGCCCCCCCTCTCTCTCTCCCCTGCCCTCCCCTCCCTCTCCCCTCCCCTCTCTCTCCCCTCCCCTCCCCTCCCCTCCCTCCCCCCCTCTCTCCACTGCCGCGGCAGTGGCCTCCCCCTCCCCTCTCTCTCTCCCCCCCCTCACGGCTTCCCCCCTCTCTCCTCTCTCTTCTCCCCCCTCCCCCTTCTCTCCCCCCTCCCTTTCTCTCCCCTCTCTTTCCCCCCCCTTCTTTCCTCTCTCTCCCTCTCTCTTTCTCTCTCTCTCTTTTGCTGCCGAGGCAGCAAGACTCTCTCTCTTATATTCTCTCTCTAAAAATCTTTTCTTCACTTTTCTCTCTCTAAGTTCTCTCTCTATAATAAAATTTCAAAGAAAACACTTATTTCATTAATTTTGGACTCATATGTCTACTTTTGGACTATTCCTTAAAAATCCTTCCCAACTGAAAAGTTTACTTTATGAAACTGTCATTCGAGAATCAAAAAGTTTACTTTCTGGCACTATCATTTTCACATAAGACATTTCAAAATATCTCTCTACAATGTTGTACAAATAATGCAAAAACTACTATTAAATCCTAAATTTCTATTTCTTGTTTATAAGAATCATATTCTTAAAATAAAAAATCCGAGTTATTAGTTTAAATCCATGAAAAACCATGCTATTGAGGATTCACAACATTTTAAAAATGTATACATAAGAGACCTGTAAGACTCTTTTTACTTTCAATGCAGAAAACTATAACACTCTTGAATATTCAAGAAATTAAAAGGTTTATATACACATGAGACATGATGGAAGCCTCTTTTGTACTCCAAAAAGTAGCAATAGCTATGCTTGCAATTTTACATTATCATGTCATAAGTTTTACAACAAATATTGCTCTGGATGAGTCTTTGTACAAAGGATCTCCTGTGGCCTTTTCAATAATTTAAATTTTCCTTTACAATGAGTTTAGTACAAATGGGCGATCCAAAACATTTGCTTGTTTGAATGTCCTTTTCTATCATGATCACAGAAATGAGCGATCCAAACATTTGCTTGTTCAGAATGTCCTTTCTGTCCGCTTGGGTGCCATCTTCATTCACTCTCATCTGACAACCACCACCACCTTCACTCTTTCTCGATATTTGAATGGTGTTATCATGGGCATTCTTCATTTGCGCTATCTCCTTCTACTTCCTCCCGGGCGAGCATCTTTGTGAACTCTGTAATGTGCGTAATAATTGGTTGCGGTAATTTTATTTTGTCTTCTACATCATACCCCATGTGCTTCTTTGTTTTCTTTGACCTTGATTTCCAGGATACTATGACTGTCTCTGTGGAAAGTCTTGAAATTGA